>NC_083355.1:11859568-12160344 GCF_030254825.1 Meriones unguiculatus | reverse complement strand
GATGAGCATGGCATGCTCATGGCAGACACGCATATATACGGTTAAATGCTCATTACACTAAAGAAATAAATAAAAGAGTAAGGAAAGCAATCATAACACAGGCCTGGTGGTGCCCACTCCCACCTCACCCATCATCAAGTTCTGTTGTCACTCAGCATCAGTTTTCCATGTTCCCAAAGCCTTCTGTGTATGTGTGTGCACATACACACATCTATGAATCCAGGGCATGAGTGTGACCAGATTCCTTAGGAACCCACACAAGCTCTCGGAGCCCAAACTCCCCTGCAGAATCTCTGCATTTATCTTGCACCGTATCGCTCTAAGAGTAATTGAGACAGACTATGATTCATTAGCTCAAGAGTGAAATAAAATTAGAGCCAGGAAGATTACCTAGGCTGCCTCCATCACATGTACGGCAGGAACTTTCCAGCTTTAGTTTCATCCTTTCTGGCACAATGTTCTTGCTGTTTCTGAATCAGGCTTCTCTGAGCTCATCCAAGAAAAAGTGCCAATATCATGTAATGCCCAAGGAAAAATGAGTGCAGAGGCGGACTGAAACCTCTCCTTATTCTTTAAAGAGAATTAAGAGAAGGTTAGTTACTCTGACTTGGGAGAAAATACTCAAATAAAAACAGAGACAGAATGTTCATTATTGAACGGTCTTTCAACTTTTTTTTCTGTGTGATAAACATTTTCTGAGGATAAACATTTAAAGGCTGTGCTATGGCATTTCTATGAAAAGGAGGATTTTAATGGCTCAGGATGCAATGGCCATCTACCTGCGATCCCAGGGTCTAGCTTGCCTTCTGTTGATGTGATTAAACACCAGGACCAAACGAAACTTGTAGAATCAAAGAGTTTATTTGACTTACACCTCCTGACCACAGTCCATCCGGGAGAGAAGCCGAGGTAGGGACCCAAGCAGGATAGGAGACTGGAGCTAGGAACTGAAGCAGAGAATGGAGAAATGTTGCTTGCTGGCTTGCTCCCTGTGGCTTGCACAACCTGCTCTCTTATAGAACCTAGAGCCACCTGCTCTGTGGCTTTTGTCTCCCATAGACCCTCTCAACAGGGTATGGATAGATTTATTTTTTTACTAATGTATCTGTGTGAGAGCACACATGTCTGCATGTGCACACACATGCTGCGGTACACATGTGGAGGTCACAGGACAGCCCATCAGAGTTGGTTATCTTCTACCGTGAGAGTTCCAGGAGCCGGACTCACACTCCCAGCCTTGGCAGCAAGTGTCTTCAATTACTGAGCCACCCTACCAGCTCTGGATAGGCCTTTTCTTCACTTCCCATCACCTGTATCTCCTCACAGGATTTTGAGTCTCTAAGGGAGTGTGTGGAATTGCATGTTCAGTAAGTGCCGGGTCCTCCAGTCTTCTGCTTCTTGCACTCACAGAGCAGACCTGACTAAACCCTCATCCAGTTCTGGTTGATGCTATGCACAGCCAAAAAGCTCCTGTTATGAGTGAAATGTAGGGTGGGGGCCCTTTAAGAGAATGAGACGGTGTGTGCCTCCCAGAGGCAGGAGATTGCTCACCAGCTTTCCACTTCAGCAGTTGACACACCCTAGTTACCTGTGAGCTGTGTCATCAGTAATCTGTTACTAATAAAAGGTAGGACGAGCTGTCTTAAAAAACAAACAAACATAAATATGAGTGGATTCAAAACGACCTTCTATAGCAACCCTTTAGATTTTTCTTTATGAGCTCTGGAGTATAGTTTCTACTGTTTTTGTTTTTGTTTTTGTTTTTGTTTTCCTTTGCGTCTACCCAGGACCAGCATATTTCTATAAAAGAATGTGTTGCTTCATTTCTTTTGAGACGTTAATGAGAGAGGTGGTGATGTGTGCATGTGTGTGACAAAGAGCTCCCTTGCTCTGACCCTGTGCCTTTCTCGTGAATGTCAGAATGATTATTAACTGTAACGTCATCAGTGTCGACATTACTGTAGACACTGCCTATTGGGAGGGGGTGAGGAAAGCAATAGAAGAGAGTGAAGTTATTGCATAGGGCTGGCCTAAGCTATGTTTGGGGGGTGTAGGAGCATGCCAGTACTAAGAGGATTTGAGTCAAGTTGCCTAAGAGTGTGGGAAATGTTATGATTTGCCCAGTATCATAAACAGAGTCGTGGGGAGGGGAGAGGACAGCAGTATTGTAGAATAGGCAGGTAAAGCCCTTGGAGGCCATTCAAAGGAAGATGGTATCATATGGGTGGTCTCTGTGCAGAATGGGGAGCCTTCTAAGTTACTTGGAGTGGGTACAGGAAGAAAATAGTTATAAGAATTCTAAATGACTCTTGGGTGTGTCTTTCCATCACTTGAAAGCTTTTAAATATCATTTCTAAACATAGTATGAGAGCTAACTCTATAATTGCATATAATAATACTTAAAAATAAATATCACTTTATTACATATAAATATATTATACATTATTATTATTATTATTATTATTATTATTATTATTATTATTATTTTGGTGGTGGCAGGGTCTCTATCCCAGTGAGGCCTCGACTTTGCTATGTGGTCAAGGATGACCTTGAACTTCTGATCCCCTGGCTTTACCTCCTGAGGGCTGAGAGTAGAGGTGTATGTCATCATGCCTGACATGTTATGCCAGGGACTGAAATGAGGGCACCAGGTATGTCAGAAAAGAATTCTACCAACTGTGACCTTATCAGTCAGGGTCCACCCATAATCTCTGTGTGCTTCACATCTGCTGAAAATCAATTCCTGAAGAGCTTCATAAAATAAGCTCCCCTGACTTGGTCAAATGAGGGAGAATAAGAGGAATGGAACCCAGAGGGAGACACTGTGGTGTATATAGGGAGGCCAAATACAAGAAAAACAGAGTTCTGGAGTATTTGAAACAGGAAGTTGCCAGGGAGAATTCAAATCAATTCTCCACTATTACTTGCTCCTAATTATTTTGTCATTATCTTTAATTTCTTGTGATGGGGACAGAGTCCTTGGAAGTAGGAACTGCATGTGACACAAAATGGGTGGCCATGAGTGTAAGGACATGTTTTTAGAGTGTCTATGTCAGCAGGTCTAGGGGGACAAAGGTACAAAGGAGGAGAGGAGAGTCACCAAGAGAGCATTGGATGGCAGGTCCCAACCTGTGAGCAAGTGTTTTCTAAAGTGTCCTCACTCAGTAGTGCAGACATTTGATGACCAAAGGCCCCAGGAGAGATAAAATGACTGAGGGAGTTGGAGGAATAAATGAGTGGTTTAAGAATAGAAGATGTGAAAGAGAGGCAATTAGATTGGCCTCCAGTGTGTGTTGTCATTATGGTTCGAGTAAGAAATGTCTCCGATGGGCACATATGTTTGAGCATGTCACGGCCCCCAACTGGTGGTGCTGTTTGGGGAGGTTATGTAACCTTTAGGAGAAAGAGCCTTGTTGGAGGAAGTATGGCATTGGGCTTTGGGTGTTTATGGATTTGCCTGATTTTCTGTTCTGTCTCTGCCTCTCCCTAAGCATATGTGGGTGAAAAATGTGATCAGCTAGCTTCCTGCTCCTTCAACCATGTTTTTTTTTTTTTTTTTTTTTTTTTTTTTTTTTTACTGCTGCAATGTCCTCTCTGCCATGCTGAACTCTATCCCTCTGGAACTGTAAGATAAAATAAATCCTTTTCTTCTTTAAGTTGCTTTTGGTCACAGGAAGGTAATCACTATACCATCCTAGTGACTGATTCTACACTTTAACTTAAAATGCCCAGAGGGTTGGTTAAAGACATTGTTCAAGATGTTTCTGTGAGGGAGTATTTGGATATTGCTGACATTGAAATCCATGTCTTAGGCTTGGACTACAGCAGATTTTCTTCTATAATATCGAAGGGCTGCATTCTATCTGTCGAAGTCTGACAACCCTGAACAGAAGGAAGTTTTGCCTGTGACTTCATCTGTAGCCTTGGCACTCTATGGTTTGTTTGCAGACTCATGGCTATCAGACTTCCTGGTTAGATTTTGGGCTTACAAAGCCACCAGTATGTCGTGGACCAATTCTTTAAAAAACCAAACCAAACCAAACCAAACCAAACCCAAATCCTCTTATCTCTTGACACCTATTGGCTTATCTTCTGGAGAACAATGACAATGTCACTGAGCAGTGTCAGTTCATGGATGAGCACACTTCAAGGTCTAACGGCTACTCAAAGCAGAGAGAATATTCAAATCCAAGTCTCTCTAATTCCAGGTCTATGTTTTTTCCATCCTCACACACTCTTTGGAGTTCATGAAAAGACTCTGGAAAGGTGAAAAGCTGTATTCATGACTTGTTGCTATGAGACTCCCAATGGTAACTTGACTGGGGGATCTTGATGGTGAACCAAGGAACTGCAGCCCTACTGTGCTGGGCTGTGTTAGTCAAAGCTAGCCTTCAGGGCTCAGCAGACTCAAGCTGGGGTCTTGGTTATCTCAGACTGGCTAGGAACTGGATGGTCTGATTTCTGTGAGCCCTTCAGCCTCAGTGGAAGGACAGGCCAGGTTTGCCTCCTGTCAGAGGGCTGGGAAATTCATAGAACAAGCTCATTATCCTGCCAAGCAGGCGCCTCACCTTTCCTTTCCTTCTCACTGTTCCTTGAGTCAGACCCCGCTACTATCCCTTTCTGTCTAAATGTGGGACCTGAAAAGTTCAGACATGGAAGGGAGGCAGGAAACTCCAGGTCCTTGACAGAGGCGAGTAGTTACTAATGACTGAGGGATCATGAAGCTTTTTCATTAGTTAATTGAGGGTAGGTTCTCACATACCTAGTTTGTAGTTTGTAGTTTGTCACATACATAGTCAGGTTTGCCTCAAATTCAATGTAACTGAGGATGACCTTGAACTCTTGATCTCCTTGTCTCTACCCCCCAACTATTGAGATTGTAGCCATGTATCAGCACTTCTGGCTAATGCATTTCCTACATGCTAGGCAAGCACTCTTTTAATTGAGCTATACCCTCAGTCTTCCTTCCCAAGCTTCCCCCATTAGCACAGAAGAAGAAGGCCTGGTATGAGGGACTTTTCTTACAGTTTCCTTCTCCTGTTGGGCAGCTTGGAGTCCCAGGACTGCAAACCAGCAGATTTTTCCAATTGCTTTGAGCAGCAGAGGGAGTCCCAAATGTCACATGCTTGAACTCCTTCACTTCTTGAAGGGAGGGCCAGCTGCTGACAGATAGCAGCCAGGAGGGTGGAGGAGTCTGTTGGTACATGGGAAAAACAAATCCCTTCACAGTAACTGGTTTGTGGTTCCTTGGGGCCCTAAAAGGAGGAGATGGGAAGCAGAGTAGCTGGTTTTATTTTTTGAAGGGACTCTATAATTTGACAGCAAATATTCAGTATGCCAAAAGTTATACATCCCAGGAAATACTAAACATATTAATCCTTATCAACTACTACACACATAACCCCAAATCTCTGATGGAATGTCTGTTTTCGGTAATCACTATTTCTCTAGCTTCATTCAGAACCTTGCAGAAAAAGCAATACCTTTTAAGTAAATTAAAATTAACCCAAATCTAGCATGCCTGTTATGATAAAAAAAATGGCTAGATAATGAAACAAAATCAAACTCAGTGTAAACTGAGATGTATTTAGCACAGGGAGGCTCAAAGACTATAGAGATAAAAGCATGAGAAGAGACATGCCCAAAAGGGAAGTCAAAAGAAAGTATAAAGTTAAAACTTAGACAAAGAAATTAAAGGCATCAACCAACTTCCACCTTCTGCCACCCTCCCCAAACAACACACAAGCACAAAAACACTAAATAAAAGAAGATCCTTTATAATCTCACGGACAATCATATTTAAGCCTTAAGAAGGTCCTGTGGCCCATGGGGCCATGAAGAGTACTTTTCTTTCCTCGTGTGTACATGTAAGGACCTGGATTTAATCCCCAGTACTGCAAACAACAAACAAGGGGGGAAAAACATCTCAAAATAGAGATTGTTAAAGAAAGAAAAACAGGCTGATGTCTGTCACGAACATGACTGGCACATGTCTTTATAAACAAAGTTTGGTTAGAACACAGGCGTGGCCATTTGCTCACTTACATTCCACTACTGTGTTCACATTACCAGGGCAGAATCCAGTGGTTGTGACAGAGACTGCCTGCCACATAAAGCCTAATGAACTTGTAACGTTGCCTTTTGTAGAACCAGTTGACTGGTCAGCTCTACAGCTGTGGAGCAGCTCTCTCCCTCAGCCCTGTTCAGGTTTATGAACACCCACATGTTCCTAAGTCAGTTTGGGTCCATGTAGACACTGTACAAATGCATGTATAGACATAAACATCCATGAAGATATAGAGACAATACACACATGGACACACTGAATCCAGACAGAGACGGACGCCTCCAGCTTTCTGCTCTTTTTACACGGGTCATGAAGGCAGGCGTTGCTCGCTGTCTCACACCTGGACATCTTCCCTCGCTTGTTCGTCTACTTAGGCCTCTAAGAGATTTGCCAACTCATTTTATTGCCATACTTTCTCTTCTTTACCCACAAAGTTTAATTCTAGCTGATGACAATGAGCTGGGAAATGTTTCCAGTCTATTTTCCAGAAAGGGCTCATGTAGAATTTGTGTGAATTCTTCCTTAGGTGTTCACAGATATCTCTTGAAAAATCTTCTACAAGTTCTGTGTAAAATGAACGTGGCCGATCTACAAACATTTGACCCACCTTTGCACATGGGAGATTCTAGGACACATGGGACAGTTTGAAGCCAAGAGCAATCAGAAAAGATTCAAACGAAGCAAAGCAAAGCAGAGCAACACAGTGATGCAACGCAACAGAGCACAGCACAACACAAAACAACACTCTTTCTCTGGAAGTGCAAGGAGGCAGCCACAGCAGTTTGAACCCCTGGGGCCAAGATTCTGAGGAGAAGGAAGAGCTTTGAGGTGAGCGCTGTATTTGGTTTCTTCCCCTCAGGAAATTTGGCAACCACACCACAGTTCTCAGAAACAAAATGAGGTTGCCTGCAGTTTGCGGCTATTCTGCTGGCAGGGGATGGATGGTGAGTTCAGGAGGATCACCAAGGGAACCGGGACTGGAGACGCCCCGGTGTCCCAGGGAAAGTAAACTGCAGGAAAGTGTGCCTCATGTTCTCGGTGTAGTTCCCTTTGAAGTAGTTGCTGACTTCTGACCTCTGTGTCCTAAAACCCAGTTCTATTTTTCCTCATTCTTTTGTTAGTTCTTTGAGAATTTTGTACAATGCTTTTTGATCACATTCACCCCTGTCCCTTACCCTTCAAAGACCATTCGTTCTTTCTTCACAGCCACTAAAATTTTTGCCTTTAAAAAAAAAAAAAGAAAAAACTAAGTACAGTTTGTGTTGCTAATATACTCTCCGGTTAGGGAGACTGGTCTATCTGTCTCAGGGGGTCACACCGTCAAAGAAAAGTGACTCTACTTCTCCCAGAGGCTACCATCTTCCAATGGGTCCTTAGGCAGGGGAGGAACTTCATGCCCGCATCCTTACTCCATGCTGGAATTCTGTTTGGCTTGAGCTGGCCCGGGTCTGGGGCATGCTGTTTCAACGGATGTGAGTTCGTTTATACAGCTGTCCTGCTATTTCCCAGAAAACACTGCTCCCTTGTAGTCAGTCATCTGCCACTTCTGGCTCTTATAGTCTTTCTGTACCCTCTTCAACCCAAATACTAAGCAGAAGAGGGTAGCAGGGGATGAGAAGCTACATGGAGGTTGCGGGACAATTAAACACTGGCTTGGGGAGTCTGAAGGCTTGATAAGCTTCCTAGGGAGGGTCTGATAAGTAGTATTATGGGTAGGCTTTGGTGGGCATCCCAGGGAAGATCTGTTAAACATCCTATGGAGGGTATCATAAGGTCCCTGTTCTTTCAGGTCAATCCCCTACCAGGATCCAGGGGAACCAGATCCTCACCTGCTCTCACAAAGCCTGAAGACAGTTGTGTGACCTTTGTTTCTTATGGAGGTGACTTAAGTAAGCCACATTTTCTTAATCATCTTTGGAGGAAAATAAAATCTCCTTCTGGTGTGTGTGTGTGTGCTCACATATAACAATTAAGGTAAATTTTCCACAACTGAGCTGCATCTCCAGCCTGGGACTGTTTTTTTTTTTTTTTTTTTTTTTTTAAATGTGCAGTTCCTGACAGTCAAGTAAAAACTTGCCCAGACATGCCCAGAAACAGGGCCAACTGACCTGATATTAAAAAGAAAACCAGACGGCAGTGAGGTGCAGATGATAAAATAAGTATGTTAAATATGTTTAAAATAGATTGCAATCTGGAGAATTTCGGTATGGAATTTGAAATTATCTCATTTATGTACAAAATGAGTCAAGTCGAAATTATTGATTTAAAACATAAAGAAATTAAGAATGCAGTAGGTGGCTTTAATGGGAAATTAGGACCAGAAAAAGAAATGATTAGCAAATTGTCCTTATTTTGTTGTTGTTGTTGTTGTTACAGAGAGTTATATGAAGACACTTTAGAAAATGCTCATTAAAGGATGGGGAATAAATTGAAGCATGGATATTAAAATGAAGAATGGATAACACACCAAAAAAGCATAAGAAACATGAAAATTTCTGAAACTAACATGTATAATTGAAGTGCCAGAAAGAGGAGGAATGAGGCGAGGAAGAGAATAGTTAAAGAGATTCTAATTGATGATTTCCTGCCTTTGACAGGGGACATCAATATACATATCCAAGAGTCTTTTACTCTAAGCAAAATCTTTTAAGAAAACCAAACTAGATTCTATCCAAACTGGGACAAGAAGACAATAGAATTAAGAAAAAAAATTATAATACTGAAGAAAAGAGGAAGTTAGATAGAATATAATTCCCCCTGAAACTAACAACATCTGATTTTTTTCCCCCAAATACGGTCACATTCATAAGTCTGGAGACATCCACATGTCCCTTGGGAAAGGGCACAATTTGATGCACTGTAATTATTAAAATAAATGAACAAGATCTGATAAATATAATAAAAGAAGCAGCAGGGGTCAGTCCAGAAAGGAAGCTGATCCATAATTCATAGTTCCCTCTCAGAATGCGGTTTATCAGAACATGAGAGCCTCATTCTTGATGTGGGTGGGAGAGCGGTAGGCAGAAAGCATGCAATATTATGTAGAGATTGAGACTTGACAGGACCCTACTGGGAGACGGAAACTTCTCTTTAAGGGCTGGAGAAGGGTTTTCTTTAAGAGAAACACAGAAATCCAGGTGTGGTGGTGCACACCTTTAATCCAGCACTCAGGATGCCGGCAGATTTCTGAGTTTGAGGTCAGCCTGGTCTAGAAAGCAAGTTCTGGTGCAGCCAGGGCTACACAGAGAAACCCTGTCTAGAAGAACCAAGGGTAGGGGCGTGGTGCTGGCATGTTGCCTTTCAGACACAGTCCTTTTAATCTGAGTGCCAAGGTGTGTAGGTGGTGCAGGGACAACAACGGTCCTGGAAGCTGCCTTGTGCTCCTGTTGTCTGAGCAGGAGGGAAGACGATCGCTTGCCTCTGGCAGCCACAGGGAGTCTGAAACAAGAATAGGGTTTTATCCTATCTCTGCCTATGTCATTTAATAAATACTTACTGAATTCTCACCATGAATTAGGTTCAGGGGATATACAGAAACATAAAACATGATCTCTCCCTGCAGGGAACACTCCATGTAGCTGGGAAACCAGACCTATACATTAGCAGTTGAAGTATCATGTGACTAGGCTTTATGAAGAAAGAGTGGAAACAGCCTGCATCTTCTACAACAGGGTAAAGATTGCATCTTTTTCTCTCGTCCTTTTCCCTGTTGGCAGAGATGCTTAGAGAAGATGAGCAGAGGGAAAGGCTGAATGTGTTTAGGGAACTTTAAGCCAGACGGCAATCTTTGAGAAAGAGAACAGGCAGAGAAGGCAGTGAACACACACGTGAGAATGGACAGGATGCTGAAGCCTGGAGGCTGAACAGAACGTCAAGAGCCACAGCACAGAACCTGAATTTTGCCAGTGAAAGAGATCTTAAGCATGAACATGCTGCAGTCTATTTGATATCAGGGAGAACCTTGGATCAGAATATATTGTGTGAGAAAAAAAACATTAAAAAACCATTTTTAATAATAATAAAAAAGAGGAACCTTGGAGAAACAGCATGGAGAATGGCCCAGATGATGGAACTCATGAAGCAAGATAGTAGAGGTGAAAGGTTAGACTGAACTGAGGAGACTTGGAGAGTGGCTCAATCGAGGTAAGGAAAATCTGTTTCAACGAATATTTACCAGAGGCCCGGAAGGTGTTATTATTGTGGTGCTTGGAAAACAATCTAATGGCGTAATTGTGAGGGAAGCCATAGAAAGCAAACAAAAATTCACATAGTTCAGATCATGGCAAAGGCTTTAAGGGGTTGTGTGGTGGGGAGATAGGTGATGGCTGAGAACTAGGAACCTACACAAAGGTTCGGGGAAACAGCAACCTGCAGTAGAAACAGGACTGTTAACCGGAATCCTGGGGCTCTGCTTGCTGGGAAGGAGCTGTGGCTCCAGCTCAGGCCACAACCTAGGAGGTCTTGGCCACAGAACAGAGGCCCTACTCAGCACACCCATTTTGCTTCTGTTGAGAGCCCTGTCCTTCCTCCATTCTAGCAGAACATTGTTCTGACCTCAACGGACAGTAGGAACCACCAGAAAACCACTCAGACCAGATATTTGCTTTTAGGACTGGGGAGTGAGGTTGGTCCAGTGGTCTGTGCTTTGGGAGGAGGTAGTAGCATGCGGAATGCTTGGGCAGCAGGCACCTCATGGGTCTCTCTCCATCCCTGTGTCACAGGGGCAATGAGGGAAACAATTAAGCTGTTTTCTCTACTCTTCAGAGATTCTCAAACTTGAGTTTACCCAGAGAAACCCTGTCTTCCCTCCCCACATTCCCTCCCATTCCCTCCCTGTTTCCCTCTCTCATTTGTTTGTTCGTTCCGTCCTGCCTCTCTCCGCCCTTCCTTCCTTCTTCACTCCCTTCTTTCTTCCTTCTATGTTTCCCTTCACCTTCCCTCCTTTCTCTCCTTCCTTCTTTTCCCCTCCTCATTCCCTTCTTTCTCCCTCTCTCTGTCTGTCTCCCTTAAGAAACGAGGAGATAACAATAATTTACTACATGATTTTGTGAGTTGTTAAACCCAACTAAGCTTTGATAATTTTTCTCAGTTTTAATTGGGGCTATTAATTATACTATATCAAGCAGTTCAATGAGAGGACTCAGTAAGAAAGTCTATGTAAGGCACTTTACTATTACTGCCCAGAATATAGCAAGAACTTGATGAAGTCTCAAGGAAGGTTTGAAAATAGTTTTGTTTTGTTTTTAATCAATTAACTGTGATGTGTGAATCCTGTACCTTTGTACCTTTCAGCTTCTTTAAAATGCCCTGATGCCTTGATTTATTTCAGACAGTTTTGAGGGTGTTTGAGTACAGGTCTGGAGTTACTGCCGCTGATTTATTTATTTATTTATTGGTTTATTTATTTATTGGTTCTGGAAACGGAAACCCCAGAGCCTCACAAATGGTAAGCGAGTGCCACCCCTAATCCCCAGCTCTGCCTTCAGTCTATACCTGATAAACAATGTCCCTGACTCCGAAGGTGGTTTTCTGAAGCTGTACCCTGGGAAAAAGAGACCTGCACGGTTTTCTCAGCTAGGAAGTAACACTTTGTCCTCCCTTAATTGTGGGAAGCACATCAAACACTACCTATGGATAGCAAGAGGCAACATACGCAAAGCTCACTCACTGAGTCGTTGGAGTCCTGGAGAACCTGACCTTGAGTTTCCCAGTGGTCCTGCCATGTCCTCAGAGAGTGGCTGTTGGGTGAGTGATGACTTAGGGGGTTGACAGTGTTCAGGGCTCTCCCAGGAGATGCAGCATCCAAAGCATCTGAACTTTTGAAGGGGGAACACGGACAGGGTATGGGAACGGGCGGCACTGTGAATGGGCAGCACAGAGGGACAGTGCTCTCCCACCTAACTGCTGACGGTGGCGGAGACGGGCTCCAACCTCACCTTTCAACACTGCTCTTGCGGGCTTTTCTTTGGTTGATGCCTTTGATTAGCATGGGCATCGGGGAGCTGGCAGAGAATAAAATGACCTGTTTCTCTGTTGCGTCCTAGATTGGAGATGGCTTTGCGGTGGAGGCTGGTGATGTGATTACAGTGGATAAAGTGAACTGTGCCTTTTTTATTTCTTTTTTAGGAATAGAAGATGGAGAAAGATGGTAACAGTTGTTTTTTTTTTTAATCGAAGGCTAGCCCTCTGTTGGGCCCCCCACACAACCTACTTTTGATGAATATTCTTGTTTAACCCTCATGACAAGCTAAGCTAATAGAGGCTATGGTGGCATCCATTTTCAAGTTACATTTATTCATTTATGCTGTCTGTTTGTGTGTTTGTATGCTTGTGTCATCGGGCACGTGTGAGCATCCTCTTTGCAAGGCCTGGCTTAAGTATGTTCAGAGACAGCCCAGTTGGTCACCAGGGCGAGGTGAGGGGACTGGAGTAGTTCCTATAGGTGGCCACAATCAGGCCTTTGTTCTCTTGTCCCTGAGATTTGGAGTTGGCCAGAAGCAGACTTTTCTAACTGTGGGAACCCCAGCGGGTCTGAAAGCAGGTTTCTTGGTGGAGTGCTGTGCATTTAACATCCGGCATCCCTGAACTCAACAACCACATCGGTTTGCATGATAGAACAGGCTCTGTGTCTGATGCGGCTGATCTCATCTCCACTGTGCACAGAGTTGAGAAAAAGAGCTGTCTCCGTCTGTGGGAAAGGCCACAGAACAGCCCGTTTCTGAAGACTTTGTGTGTGTGTGTGTGCGTGTTTGATAGAGAGAGTGTGTGAGAGAGAGTGAGTGTGCAAGAATGTGTATGGGTGGGTGTGCATATGTGCACATGTGCCTGTAGAGGTCAGAGGTCAGTCTTAGGTATCATTTGTTCCTAGTATCATTTGTTCCTTAGGTATCATTTGTCCATCGTGTTTTTTTTGAGACAAGGTCTCTCCTTGACCTGCAGCCTTAAAGCAGGCTAGGCTGGCCTTGATCAAAGAGACCTGCCTGTCCTCGATTCCTCAGTGCTGAGACCACAAGCACGTGCCACCGCAGCGGGCTTTTCTAACATGGGTTCTAAGGAGTGCCCTCGGCTCCTCACGTTCACGCTGTGACAACTGAGCTGTCTCACCCTGCAGCTTTTCAGCTTCTGAACGTGTCAGTATCAGGAGGCCTATGCTCGGCGAAGCTCCCTCGTTCAGAGGAAACACCGTATCTTGTTAGTTCTCAACCTGGAACAGAGCATCCTTAGCCAGCCTGCAAGGTGGCCTCCTATGACATCTGCCTCCCACTAGCCACCTTTGCGTCTGTCTTCTGTATTTTGACAGTTACACAGATTCAGGCAGAACACAAGGCACGAAGCTGCTGCCAAGTCGTGAGCAACCCATGGAGAGGCCCAAGTGGCAGGGACTAACCCTTCCTGCTGGCGCCATGTGAGTAAGCTCAGAAACAGATCTGGGCTCATGACAGGAGCCCTGCTTGACAGCTTGGGCTTCCTGAGAAGCCCTGACCAGAGGCACCTAGATAAGCCGTTGCCGAATTCCTTGCCCTTAGAAACTGCGAGATAATAAAGCACATGCTGTGCCTAGCTAAATGTTAGAGTAACTTGATACACAGCAACAGATAATGCAGGTAGCCTCTCACGCGTAAGACAAATATTTTGTCTTTTATAATAAGATTTAACCTGTTGACAGTGTTCTGGGGTGGAGGGGTGGCTTCAGTGAACCATTTTAGCCATAGAACAGGTTATTTTTTGCTGTGAGGTGGGCAGGACTCAGAGCAAGGCCACTGCTGCCCCCAAGCAGGACAGTTGTCTCATGGGAGTGTATGTCCCATGCAACAAGCCCTGGCTACAAACCATAGGCACCACCTCAGTTTCACTGAGCGGTTTCTGACTCCGGAGGACTGCAACGTGGATTTGGTGGTCCATATTTTCACATCATATTTTCCTATGGTTCATATTTTCACATCGGTTCCCTCAACTCTCAGCTGTTTAGGCCACAAAGGTAAAGAGCTCCGGGCTTTGTGCTAACGGAAGATCTTCATGGTCTTTTGTACTGTGTTCATGGGGTCACACCGATCTCTGCCTTTTGTGGCCAAGACTCTAAGAGGAACACACTTGCAAAAAAGGCTGTGTTGGTGATGGCCAGGGATGACTTCCCAGAGGAGGCAAACAGAGAGAAGTCTTAAAAGATGAGCCCCTTGCTTCATCCAGTCAGAATCAAACTTTGTCTCCTTAAAAATTTCGACCAGTCTCTTTTAACCACATGGATTCTGAGTTTCAGAAGGAAGAATTTGGGTAGGGTTGTCTTGAGATGTTGGTGTTATCAGTCTTTGTTTTGGTTTAGTTGTTTTCCTTTCCTTTTCTTTCTTTTTTTTAAATTAAATTTTTATTTTTATATTAATTATAGTTTATTCACTTTGTATCCCAGCTGTAGCCCCCTTCCTCCTCCCCTCCCAATCCCACCCTCCCTTCCTCGTCTCCTATATATATATATATTTTAAAGATACAATTAACCGGTCTCAAGCATTTTGTTATAGGAATGAAAAACTAACTAATGCAGAGAGTTGCAGTTGACACACCTGATCCTAAGCTAAAAGTTGATTGCAATCTTGTTCCATAAGGGTCTTAAGAAAGACAATAGTCCAGTGATGCTAAGATGGGGGAGGGGAGTCTCTGAAGATTTACTATATGTATGTTCTAATACATTTAGTATAGATATCAAAGCCCAGTCAAGTTGTTTGTTTTGTACAGGCTTTCATATCACTTTTCATTTGTCCCTCTGAATTATATTGGGTGAGTTGGTCAGAGATTTAGGGAACACGTTTGACTGTCTTAAGGCTTTTAGTTCTCAAGAATGATAATAAAAGACTGTCTTAGTTACTTTTGCTATAATAAAATACCAGGCAAAGGGCAATTTAGGAAGGAAGGATTTGGCTTGTCTCATAGTTGGAGGATACTGTCATCATGGTGAGTGAGTTATGCTGGCAGGATTTTGAGGAGGCAGCTAGCCATCTTGCTTGCATCTTCATTATGGAAGCAGAGAGTGGAAAATGCCTGCCATCAGCTAGCCTTCTGCTCTGTATTTACTTCAGGACCCCGGCCCATAGACCAGGGCTGCCTAAAATGAAGGCGAGTGTACCCACCTCAGTAAACTTAATCCAGAGACTTCCTCGCAGGCATGCTTGGACTTTTGTCTCATCAGTGATTCCACTTCTGTCAAATCAAAAGTCAATATTAATTATCTCATTGACCGAAGATAAATTTCTTCCTGAAATGGCTGATTCTACTAAGTCTGTAGTCTTTGTAATTACTTAAAGAAAAACTAAGGTTATGATCCTGATATGAGATCTTCAAGACCACAAAGTAAAGCTGCAAGGTGAACCCAAAGCTCCTTGGGAAATCAGGAGAAATTGCTTAGCATTGACAGCCACTTGGATCTGGAAAGTGTCTCTTTTTAAGTCAGTGTGCTTTTCTGAGATGAGACAGGAAAAAGATACAATTTGGAAACTTAAACAATTCCTGCCACACAGAGCCATTTTGATAAGATCATTGGCCTTTGAACTAAGTCTGTGGCTTTTCCTATTTTCTCCAAGACTTCCAGGGTGGCAGGAAACCCTTCAGTCAAGTCAGAGCTGCCTTTGCCTTGGACAGATGAAAAGAATGAAGGCTATGTTCTTCAAGAGAATTGGGACTATTTTCATGGTGGAGAAGACAGTGACCGTCTCAGGGCAA
Source organism: Meriones unguiculatus (assembly GCF_030254825.1). NCBI lineage: Eukaryota > Metazoa > Chordata > Mammalia > Rodentia > Muridae > Meriones > Meriones unguiculatus. Next base: position 12,144,569 of record NC_083355.1, on the reverse strand, counting down.
AGGCGTTGTCTTGGGGCTGGATGAACTAAAGCAAGCATTCCGGAATATCTGCTGATCAACTGTTTTCAGAGGATCGAAGGGCACCTTTTAAAAGACACAGAGTAGGAGGCAGCATGCTGGTGGCGAATCATTTGGAAGGGGCACAGGTGGCCTTGGATGGAGATGCTTGATATGAAAGGAGAGAAAGGCCGATCGTGCCGCTGGCCGACCCAGCTGGGAGTCCCGCACCCATGGGAAAACAGGGATTCGGATATCAGGTTAGACACAGGTAGGTGAAATGACAGAGACCACACCAAGTAGTATTGGTTTGGATCTACTGCAATTTACTGAAGTCAAGCCAACACTTATATAGTGATTACATGAAGAAGCACCTGAAGTTGACATATTTCCTGGAGCATTCAGACTTTTTACCAACAATACAAAGTTTACATTTTAACTGAAAGAGTAACCTGGTAGAAGCAGTGTCTACAAAAAATCTTGGCCTAAAAGCTTTTAATCAAAGCAAATACAAAACCTTAAACTAGTGGTGTTTACACAGTTTACTGCTACTAATTAGTGAGTGGAAGGCCAGGGGCTGTCATTGCCCTCCGAACCAAGTCGGCTAAAGATTTACAACCCCCCCCCCCCGAGTTAAGAATTGAGAGGAATTCCTCCTGTTTGTCTTGCTAAGGATTTACAATCTTTCCTTAGAGATAAGATGATTGAGCTAGCCTGTCCATAAACTCATCGTATAATATAAAACTCTCTGACCTCCTATGTTTGCCTATCTTCTTTTTGCCTCATCATAAACACCTGTGTTTGGTAATGGTTATGTAGTAGTTTTACTGCACTGGGAATATTCAGAGCATTTATCTTAACAGATCCTGATTAAACATTTTCTTTAGAAAGCCCTAAAACTCTTGTCCCTTTACTACCTACAATGTTTGGTTTTTCCACAAGCAATTCCTGATACTGAATCTGATTTATTACCTCTCCTAAAATTTTATTTTCCTTCTACTCTTATTTGCTAAAGCTTTTAGTAATCTATTAGAAATGTTTCCTTCAATAGTTAATTGTACTGTTCCAAGAATCATAGAGAAACAGCAAAAAAGCTCATCAATCCAATCTTGCAATCGAGTAAGTCATGGGACTCTCAGAATACGTCTTTTTGGCTTAGATGGCCATGTTAGGGTTCTTGCTAGGGACCTCCAGGAAGCATATTTGTGAAGAAAACGTATCTCCCGCCTAGTAGCACAATCTATTGATATGCTACACAGATGACTCTGGAGAGGATGTAGCACATCGTAAGTACTGTTTAGTCTGCTCCCTGCTCTGCAATCTCAAGATTGCAAGGCTATCACAGGGCATGTCATCTTACGATGCTCTACAAAAATTCACAATCCAACTAATTCTAACTGTTCCCTGTGGGACCGCTCAGCATAAACATGGAGGACTATTGAAATGAGAAAGGTGATACTATAGGTTGAGTGTGGCTTAACCCCCAAGTATCCATGTATTGGAGGCTTGGCCATCAGTGTGTCAATGAGGAACGCGGGGGAGTCTTTAATGAGTAGGGTCTTGTGGGAAATCTTTAGACCCACTTAGAGGTATGTGGTCAGAAGAATTTTCTGTAGGGCTCTTAGTTCTCAAGAATGATAAGAAAAGTCTGAGCCTGGACCCTCCCAGCCTCTCTCTGGCTTGTCTATGATGTCATAGCTCACTCCTATATATGCATCTGCCATTTCCTTTCACCGTGATGTGACACATCTAAGAGGGGTTTCTCTAGAGCCAGTGCAGGTGTCATGTCCTTGAACCTTTAGCGTTACAATACGTGAACCTCTTTTTTGTTGTTGTTGTTGAAATAATCAACTAATCTGGGGCATTTTCTTATAGCAGTGTAAAACTGGCTAATGCAGTTCCACAACCTAACCCAATGCCAAGCTGAGATTAAAGGAGTTGCAGGACTCCATCCCAAAAACATTAAAATGGGGAGTACTCTGCAGAATTTACTATTGTTCCATCCTGGTGAATTTGCGAACTATGTTGACAAAGCGAGCCTACTTGTTTATTTTCTAGAGGTTTGCATGGACCGTATCTCTAAGAGGGGTACTGTCTGTCTGACATCAGTCGACGATGCAGGAGGCGATGCTTCTTCTTCCCTCCAGGCCATGACAATGTCACAGTCACTGAGCTTAACGAGGCAGCACAGACGTGGGTCAGGGTGGGTGTCAATGAGTCGACGGAAATGTAGATTTGTATAAAAGGGAGGAGGCTTGCTTGCACGGTAGAATTTCAGGCAAGTTAGTAACTATCTTTGACTTCAAGTCAAGAGTCTTGTATCCTTGTGTGTGTGTATGAGTTTGTGTGTGCATATACATGTGTGTATTTTGTGCATGCTCATGCAGGTGTGCATGTGTGAGCCACGCAGGCATGCATGCATGTATGCGTATGCATAAGTGTATATGCTCTGTATATGTGTGTGCATATGTGTATGTATGTATGCATACACATGTATGTATGTGTATGGTGTATGTGTGCATGTGTATGCTCATGTGTGTGTGTGCACATGTATATGTGTGTATGTGTGTGCATGTATGCACATGTGTATTACATACGTATGTTTATATGTGTGTGGGTGTGTGTATGTATATGTGTGTGAGTGCCCTTGAAGGCCAGTGAGTGATAGTAAATGTGTTCCTTTTAACCTTTAATCCTCTTTACCTTTAAAAAATACACTATCTTTATTAATTTTTGAGAATCCATACATGCACACCGTGTGTTTTGATCATAGCCAGCCTCCTTTCCCTTCCCTAACTCTTCTACGTCTTGTTCTTAGCCCATCAATTACAGATTTTGCTGCTCCTGCACTCATGGGTACGGGCTGCCCATTGGAACTTAGCCAGCCAATCAGGGGCCACACTCATGAGAGAAGGGATTCTTCCTCTCTCAGAAGCTATTGACTGCCAATGCCGCCCCAGAGAAGGGTAGGCTGAGCCCCTCCCTGCTCCATGCTAGAGTGTTGGCTGGTGGGATCTTACACGGGTCTTGTGGAGGCAACCAACGCTGCTGTGAAATCACAAGTGCACCACCCTGTTCCTCCTGTCCCGCACAGACACCCTCACTCTGGTCCTCCCTGACCTCTGGCCGTGACCCTTCTAAGAGGTTCATGTATAACTGATGTGGCAAGATGCTGATGAGCACACCTTATTTATTCGAAACGGGGTCTCTCACTGAGCCCGAAAGCCACTGTTACAATCAAACTGGATGGTTAGTAAGATCCAGGGATCCTCCTGTCCGTTCTCCTTCCCTACACACCCCCAAGAACCAGGGTCATGGGGCCCAACTAACATGGCTTCTGGGGATCCAAACTCAGGTCCACATGATAGCGCAGGAGTACGTCACCACGAAGCCATCCATTCCCTCTGCCTCGGGGGCCATGGCTTCTGCCTCTGATGGTGACATGGCTCTGTGCATGTGGTTCTGTTTTCTCGTATGAGAGCAGAAATGTAAAAAGTGAAGGCATTTAAAACTTAGAGAAATCGCAAGACTTAGAGAAACCCATGAATTAAGATGTTTTGAGACCGGTGGCTAAGTCCACGACTTAATGACAGGGTTTAGTTCTGACCACCAGCAGATAAACCAAGTGGTTGCACAGAGGCACAGGCAGATCCTGTCCCAGGATTGTGGGCAGCAGGCATCCTGGGTGCAGCCTGAGTCATGTCCGGTGTGCAAACACTTGCAATCAGGCAGGCTGCAACTTGGATGACAGTCCTCAGAGCAACCTCGATGATCTGGAAAGAAAGGAAACGCAGCAAGGAACAGTTGACTTTTATTGTAGAGAAAATAAGAGAAACGAAATAGCCAAACTTCAACAAGACACCCCCCCCTCTTTCCTGCTGGTTCAGGGGTCTCCCTCTTCACTGGAAGAATTTTGTGGGACTTCTTTTAGCCTCTGCAAGGAAGGCCGCATCTAAATATCTACTTTTCTAGACTACAGAGATGGTAAACTCGCGTCTGCTGGCCCTTGGTAATCTCCTTGGTTTAAATTGCATGCTTCTGCAGCTGCTTATTTCATCGCAGCTTGGAACCCCCTGGCAAGCAAGTCTCTGGATCCGGTCTTTTCTCCAGGAAGCCTGGCTTGCTGGGATGGAGCAAGATCGCCACCGTGTGTCTCATGAGATTATTGCAGTCTCCTCTTTGGATGAGAAAGGGGACTAGCTCGTTTTTTTGTTTGTTTGTTTTTGTTTTTGTTTTGTAACAAGGAAAGCAGGGCAGTCGTGTGTGGCATCCTGAGTTGATTTCGGTAAGATATAGGTACATTACTCAAGGTTCTCAAGAGAGACAGAACCAACTGTTTTTGTTGTTGTTGTTGTTGTTGTTTTTTCCTAAAGGAAGTGCCTCATGCATATGAGGGTACTAGAAAGCATGAAATTCATGGGACTGGCTGGCAGGTTGCTAAGTAAGCAGGAACTAGGGTTACATGATTTATCTATCTATCTATCTATCTATCAATCATCTATCTATCCATCCATGTATGTATGTATGTATGTATGTATGTATGTATGTATCACCTGTCTATATCTACCTACCTACCTATTATCTCTCTAGGTATTTGTGGGTTTTTTAATCTTTATTTTTACTCACTCACAGTTGTCTGTGTGTGGATATGAGTATGCCAGTACAGGTGTCCACGAAGGCCAGAGGCACCTGATCACTCTGGGGCTGGAGTTATAGGTGGTCTTAATCAGCTGATGTGGATGCTGGGAATCAGACTCAGGTCCACACGAGAGTAGTATGTTCTCATAACCGCTGAGTCATCTCTTCAGCCTCTGGGCTTATCGTTTGGAAGCAATACCACCTAGGAAAGAGTGCTTCATGTCAACTGGGTTTTCCCAGCGTCAGTTACAAAGCTATTGGAGAACAGGTCATTTGGATTTTATAGCATGAAGGATGAGGCATACTAATGGCATAACAGATACTCACCTTTTTAAAAAAGGCTAGAACTTAGAAAAGTGATGTATTTCATGGCTGAGGTTTTGTTTTGTTTTTCAACCTTATTAACTCAAACGGAGGACGAAGCTTATCAGAGACGCGGTCACACGTGCACCTTCCTTCTTTGGTTTGAAACTGGTGATCCCACGAACAACTTTGCCTTCAGATTCCTTTATAAACTCTTTCCCGAGCATTTTGCTGTGTTGTTTTCTGCATATAGTTTACTTAAAGCACTGACACCCCTTTTCAACGCAGTGGCTTCCCCTGGTCCCTGACACTCAGCCCATTGTTTCAAAGGGGAGGCCCCGCCCACTGCGGGTGGAGCCATCCCTGGGCTGGTGCTCCCGGGTTCTGGAGACTGAACTGGTCATCAGGCTTGATGACAAGCCCCTGTCCTTGTTGAACCATCTTCCCCACCTGTGTTACTTTTCAGATATTAAGGGTTTTGTTGTTGTTATTTATATATTCTGGATATATGTGATGAGTAGCTGACTCATCTCTTCGTTTTGTTGACTTTCTTCGTTGATATGTAGAGGATTTAGAGGTTTTTTTCCTTTCTTTCTTTCTTTTTTTTTTTTCTTCTTCTTCTTTGAGACGGGGTCTCTCTATGTAGGCTGTCCTAGAACTCACTGTGTAGTCAGGCCAGCTGAAAACTCACAGAGATCCACTTGCCTCTATTTTCCGACTATTGGGATTAAAGGCATACACTATCTAGCCAGCAGTTTTTTTTTTAACTTAATATACATACCATTGGAAATTTTTATTTTGTTTCCTGTACCTTTACATCCCTAATTTTATTACTAGTTTGTTGTTGTGTGAATCCTGAGAATGGTTCACTTTTCCGTTTTCTCCTTCAGTAAGTTTATCAGTGGTTTGTTGAAAAGTCTTTCTTTCTTTCTTTCTTTCTTTCTTTCTTTCTTTCTTTCTTTCTTTCTTTCTTTCTTTCTTTCTTTCTTTCTTTCTTTCTTTTTGTGCATTGTTTTTCACCTTGCAATCTTAATGGTTTGCTTATTAGTTCTATAGTTCTAAAGCGCTGTTGAAAGATTATTCGGGGTTTTCGGATGTGGAATCATGTAAGCTTTGAACAGGGCTAATTTGACTGCTCTCTTCCCTGTCTCCTGCTTTGTACTTACTTGGTTTCTAAACGGTCTGGCTGGCATCTTTAGTGGGACACTGAAGAGAAGCGGTGAGCGTGGGCATGCGAGCCTCATTCCTCACCCTAGAGCCAGTGCCTTCAGGCCTGCTGAGGCAGAGGCAGGCACAGTGGATCCCTGGGTGAGTGGATCCCTGAGTGTCAAGAGAGATTTTCCTGCTTGGCAAGTTCCTGGACAGTAAGAGACTCCATCTCTTAAAAAACAAGGTGAGAAGGATCTTCACCAACTCTATATCTGACAGACAGCTAATATCCACAATATCTAAAGAACTCAAGAAGTTAAACAGCAACAAATCAAGTAATCCAATTAAAAAAATGGGGCACAAAACCAAACAGAGAATTCTCAATAGAGGAATATTGAATGTCAGAGAAACACTTAAAGAAATGCTCAATGGGAAGTTCCCTGTGTTCAAATTTTCTTGTTCTGTTGCTCTCCTTGTGGAGACCCTGTCCTCTCCAGCTCTTACTATTTCCCAGTTCTTACCTAAAATTCCATTCACTCTGCCCAACAGTTGCCCATCAGGCTCAGCATCTGCTTTGATAGTCTGAAGGGCAGAGGCTTTCAGAGGCCCTCTGTGGTAGGTTCCTAGGTTGTTTCCTGTTTTCTTCTTCTTCTGATGTCTATCCTCTTTGCCTTTCCGGATGGGGATTGGACATTTTAGTTAGGGTCCTCTCTCTTGCTTAGTTTCTTTAGATGCACAGGTTTTAGTGGGTTTGTCCTATGTTGTATGTCTATATGAGTGACAGAGACTCATACTCCAACCAAGGACTATTCATGGAGATAACCCAGAACCCCTGCACAGATGTAGCCCAGGGCAGTTCAGAGTCCAATTGGGTTACATAGTAATGTGAAGAGGGACTGCCTCTGACATAATCTGATTGGCCTGCTCTTTGATCACCTCCCTCTGGGGGGGAGCAGCCTTACCAGGCCATAGTAGAGGACAATGCAGCCACTTTTGATGTGAACTGACAGACTAAGATCAGAAAGGAGAGGAGAACCTCCCCTATTAGTGGACTTGGGGAGTGGCATGCAAGCAGAGGGAGGAGGGAGGGTGGGATTGGGAGGGGAGGAGGGAGGGGCTTATGGGGGGATGCAGAATGAATAAAGTGTAATTGATGAAAAAAAAAAAGAAATGCTCAATGTCCTTCGTCATCAGAAAAATGCAAATCAAAACGAACCTGAGATTTCACTTTACACCCATCAGAATGGCTAAGATCAAAAACTCAAGTGACAACACATGCTGGAGAAGATGTGGAGAAAGGGGAACCCTCCTCCATTGCTGATGGGAATTTAAACTTGTACAATGACTTTGGAAATCAATCTGATGCTTTCTCAGACAAGTAGGAACAATAGTATCTCAAGATCCAGCTATACTACTCCTAGGCATATATCCAAAATATGCTCAAGTACACAACAAGGATATTTAATCAACCATGTTCATAGCCACTTTATTTGTAATATCCAGAATCTAGAAACAACCCATATGTTCCTCAACTGAGAAATGGATACAGAAATTGTGGTAATTTACACAGGGGACTACTATGCAGCAATTAAAAACAAGGAAATCATGAAATTTGCAGGCAAATGGTGGGAATTAGAAAAGATCATCTTGAGTGAGGTATCCCAGAAGCAGAAAGACACACATGGTATATACTCACTTTTAAGTAGATATTAGACATATAATATAGGATAAATATACTAAAATCTGTATACCTAAAGAAGTTAAGCAAGAAGGAGGAGCCTGGGTAAGATGCTCAATTCTTGTTCAGAAAGGCAAATGGGATGGACATCAGAAGAGGGAGAAAACAGGGAATAGTTCAGGAGCCTACCACAGAGGCCTCTGAAAGACTCTACCCTGAAGGGTATTAAAGCAGTTGCTGAGACTCATAGCCAAACTTTGGGCAGAGTGCAGGGGATCTTATGAAAAAAGGGAGAGATAGTAAGACCTAGAGGGGACAGGAGCTCCACAAAGAGAGCAACAGAACCAAAAAATCTGGACATAGGGGTGTTTTCTAAGACTGATACTCCAACCAAGGATCATTCATGGAGATAACCTAGAACCCCTGCTCCAGTGTAGCCCATGGCAGCTCATTGTCCAAGTGGATTCCTAGTGAGGGGAACAGAGGCTTTCTCTGACATGAACTCAGTGGCTGGCTTTTTGATCACCTCTCCCTGAGGGCAGGCAGCCTTACCAGGCCACAGAGGAAGACAATGCAGCCAGTCCTGATGAGACCTGATAGACTAGGGTCAAAGGGAAGGGGAGGAGGACCTCCCCTATCAGTGAACTGGGGGAGAGGCATGGAAGGAGATGAGAGAGGGTGGGATTGGGGATGAGGGAGGGGCTACAGCTGGGATACAAAGTGAATAAAATATAATAAAAAGCTAACATCTACAAAAAACAAAAACAAACAAACAAACAAAACCAAAACCCTGAAACCAAACAACCGAGGTGAAACAAAGAGATGGCTTGGCAATTCTGAGCAATTGGCGCTCTTGCTAGAGGAACTAGGTATGATTCCTGGAACTCACTTGGCATGGCAGATCATTACCATCTATAACTCCAGCTCCAGGGATCTGACTCCTCTTTTGATCTCCATGGGCTCCTGACACATGGGTTGCATAGAGATACACTCAGGCACACACCTATACACATACAATTAAATAAATATTAAACAAGCAAACAAACAAAGTGAATTGCACCTGAGGAAAAAACAGCACCTGAGGTGGATCTTTGGCCTCCACATACATGCATGTGCCCCCTCCACCAGACACAGACACAGACACAGACACAGACACAGACACAGACACACACACACACACACACACACACACACACACACACACTCACTCACATATACATGCCCAGATAGATAGAGCAGTACCAGCTTTATATATTAAAATAAAAGAAGAAAAAGAACCAAACCCCGTAAAAATGAATGTGCTGTGCTTGTGAGTGATCAAGAAAAAAAAATGTTGAGATTCATAAGCCTTTAGAGGGCAGTATTTCTCCTTGCCTGAAGTGTTTTCACTCTTGCAAACAGACCTTTAAGGCAAAACAGTTACATCCAAAATGACCAGAAATAAAAAATGAAAAGAAAAACGGTCTGGGCTCAGTCTTGTTAGCAAATGGCCACTGGAAAGGAGGCATCCTTGATACCTGAAGTTGTTGCAATTAATCCTTTAGCACCTAGAGGCTCACTTCAGGGCTTTTGTGTTGAGAGAGAAGAGAGAGAGAGAGAGAGAGAGAGAGAGAGAGAGAGAGAGAGAGAGAATGACGCAGAGGAATGGTAACAGTTCCCATCAACTCTCAACTCTCCGTGTGACCACCAGCAAGAAACTGAGAGGCAGAGGACTCCCAACTGCTCCCAAGGCTTCCGCCTAGCTTGCTCCCCACTTCTGATGCAGCCCACTCAAAACTCCGTGTACATCCACCCGTTTGTCCGTTTAGACCTGGTGCTGCACTTCCGATCCTACACTTCACCTCTGTGATCTCCATGGTCCTGTATCCTTGCTTTATAGCTGAAGCCAGCTCAAAAGCCTATCTCAACACCACGACCCTGCAGTTTGTCCTGTACGCTTCCAGCAGCCCTCCTACGGGGTCATCTCATATTTAACTGCTGCAGCAGCTCTTCCTTCTTCTCTCAACCTCTGTCTCTGGCTCCAGCCAAGTGTCTCTGAGCTCTGCTGAGGCCTCTTTAATCCTTTGGTAGTCATTCACTATATATCTGTCTATCTGTCTATCTGCCTATCTATCTGTTTATCTATCTATCTATCTATCTATCTATCTATCTATCTATCTATCTATCTATCCATAGACCTATCTATCATCTACCTACATACCTACCTGTAGATATATAGATCTATCTATCATCTATCTACTCAACTATCATCTATCATCATATCTTTCACTTTTCAATATTATCTATCATATATTTATCAATCAATCTCTCATCTATCAATCTATCTATTGATCTATCATTTATCTATCATCTATCATCTATATATGTTTTATTTTTCAAATATCTATATCCATCATCTATCTATCTGCAATCTATCATATCAATCAATCTATCTATCTTCTATTTATAGATATAATGACTGTGTGGTGTGTAATGTATGTTCTGAGAGTTAATATTAGCAGCTGACATTGGCCTGGAGAGATGTTCATACCTGGTGCTGCACCTTGCCTCCATGGTCCTCTGACTTTTATGGCCTCCATGGTCCTCTGACTTTTATGGCCTCCATGGTCCTGTATCTTTGCCTCTATAGACAGCCTCTATAATGACTTTCTCTAGGGAGACATGTTTAACCCTTAACAGCTTTCAATTACTCAGGGGTTAAAAGCACTCGCTGCTGTTCCAGACGACCTTCATTCAGTCCCCAGAACCCACTGGGGCAGCTCACCACCACATAGAACTCTAGCTCTAGGGGATCTGACTTCTTTTTCTGGTCCTCCTCAACACTGCACACACACACACACACACACACACTTTTACAAAAAGATCAAAAGAAACCTATGTTTGCCAATGGCCAACTTTTAAGAAGAATTGGAACTACTTGACAAACTGCGACCAACACAGCTGATGTTACTTGTGAATTTTTTGCTATTTTGTAGCTTCTACCACTGGGGTTGGGCACATCCGTTTCTGGCATGGCATGGCCACAGCACAGGACATGCAGCTTCATCTGTTTTCCCCTTGAAGTAGCAAAATAAAGGGAGCTAAATTCTTGCAGAGAAATTCTCTGTGGGAGATGAGGGTCACGTGGAAGGGGAAATGGGGACAGTTTATGATTAACTACAATCAACTACTCTTTCGAGGCCATGCTAATGAATTTCTCCAGAGAGGTATGTTTAGCACTTAACAGCTTTCATACAGAAACCCATTTGTGAGTCCACAAAAGATTTATTATTTCTCCCAACTTCCTCTCTCTCTTTCCCACCAAGTCAGGAGACAATGACCCATGACGAAAACCCAGAAGTAAAAAATAAGAAGAGAAATTATACAAAAAAGATTCTTAAAAAGTTTAAAATTCTAGGAGAGAAAACAAAGAAGAGACTCTAGGAAATTTCTTGCTTATGGTTCTTGAGTGCAGGAAATCCTTACACTGGAGGGGTCCTTGGAAGCCACTCCAGTCCAGTGCATTCTTGTTTTATGAAAAAGAGAAGATGGATTCAGTCCTTGTTGGAAGAGAGATTTGTAGAGCTGAGACCCAAGGGATCTAGTGGAAGCACTAATGGGTCAGAATTCAGCTCATTAAATGTCACTTGCTTGATTCACTTCCTAAAGGACTCAGAGGGAGTTCGTGTTGTTGTTGCTTCTACCCCAGTCACAAGCTTTAACCATCTTTCCTGTGGGTTGGGTAGTGGTCACAGATGGTGGTTAACTGGTTAGATGCAGATGGAGTCTCAGCATCTTATGGACCTTTCGGGTCAGGGTGCTCCCTGCTTTCACAGTGGGACTGTTTTCATGCATTGGTTTCTGTGCTGAGTCCTATCTCTGGGACATGATCACATTCAACAATAAAAATCCTTCTGGCAGTTTTGTGAACCAGGTTTTTTATAATGTGCTCCACAGGGCAGTAACATCTTGAGATGCTTTTTATGCTTTTCTGAATAAGTATTTTTTGGCTATAGAAGCTTGGAACAGATGTGTGAATTTGTGTGTGTGTGTTTGTGTACACCAGAGTTCAACCTCAGGTGTTGCCTTCAAGAGCCTTATTTTTTGAGTCAGAGTCTCTGACTGGTGGGGAGCGCACCTATTCAGTAAGGTTGACCAGTTAGCCCTAGGGATCACCTGTTTCTGTCTCCCTGGGATTGCAATTATACATCACCACAATTTTGTTTGTTCATTTGTTTTTAATGTGGTTTCTGGGACTCAAATTCAGGTCCTCATTCTTGCATGACAGAAATGACAAGGAAATTCCTGAGAAGGCAGTCATGGATTCATGAACTCCTGATTGAAAGTCCCCAGTCAGAGCAAAGAGTTCTCTGTGGATGATCCTCCTGTTTCTCATTTCCACCACAGACATTTTTAATACTGTGGGATAGACAATAGTAACTTCTGTTGGAAATGAGTGCAATATTGTTAATATCCTGAGCTGTTTGCCGTTTTCCTTTCTCCCTGTCACAGAGGTAGGGTATCAATCTATCTTAGGACAAAAAGTTATAGACACTATTTCAGACAAACATACAGGAGCCTAGGACAAGGAAGCTATCTTCTCAGAGTCCATTTCAATAAGTACAATGAGCACATGAGACTCCACAATTATTATTTGTATTATACCTGCCTTCTTCTTCTATTTTATTCAACGGACTCTATAATTGGAGATTCATCTGGATTCCTTGAGTACAGGAGGAAACTGATATTTGTGGGACTCATTAACCTGGGCTCATCCTTCTTTGCCTTTGTCTTACCTAAATGCTGACTGAGATGAAGAATGAACCGAGGGACAGGTGTTGTGGAGCGTGCCTTTAATCCTAGCTGGTGGGTAGAAACAAGTGGATCTCTGTGAGCTCAAGTCATTCTGGTCTGCACAGTGAGTGCCAGGTCATCCAGACTGCCTTGGAGGACCCCTGCCTCAAGAAGTGCTTTTGTGCAGATGTGTGTGTGGGGGAGGGGGGCAGGGTTGGAGAAACAGTTAATTAAGAGGTCAGTTTTCTCTTTGGGAAGATTAAAGTAGGTGCACAAAGACATCCCGCTGGCTTGTTTGTAATGTGAACATGTCCCCAGGTTTTACAAGTTAGACACTTGGTTTCCGGTGCAACAATATTGAGATGTTGACCCTTTGGGAGCTGATTGGCTCATGAGAGCTCAGCTCTAATGCATGGGTAAATCTATTTATTAGTTAACAGGCCACTCCAGGAATCTGGCTCTGTTATGTTCAGCTCTCTCCAGCATGCCAGCTCTCTGGTTGTGTGATGCCCTCGGCTGTGCTTTGATGCAGCAGAAAGACCCTTACTAGGTGCTGAGTAGGTGCTGTAGCCATGCCTGTGGACTTCCCAGCCTTCAGAGCCAGGAAGTCTGCATGCTTTACAGGTATTTTGTTATCAGAAAATAAGACAAAAAGTTTCTACTCAGGGGCTTGTGCTCTAAACTGTGTAACAGGCCTCCAAACCTTAGACACTTCTCCCCTCCCCACCTCACCGCAAGACCCTAGCACAGCTGACACCATGATAGAAGCCCATTCAGGCCTTGGAATGCAGCAGGAAAGAAAGTCTACATCCAGGTCCCAGGATGCAGCTGAGAAAATCCCTAAATGTACTAACCTTGCATTTCAGCTTCTGTTGCTCTGCGGCTTGCTAAATGTTCTTCTTAACTGAAGTGCGTCAACTCAGACTATGTTTTTTTTTGTGTGTGTGTGCTTAAAGGCTCAGGTAAGGTAAGTCTTGGGGCTGCATTATTTGGGCAAGTTCCCTGTGCTGGCTATAAAGATTTTCTATTCGGCTTTAAGAGTTTGTGAGTTCTCTGAGAGAGTTACCCCGCAACTACTTGAGATGAAACCTGAAGGAGTTTTCCAAGTGATTCACTTGCACGTATATATATTTTAAATCTTAAAGTTAATTTATCTTATGTGGATGAGTACTTGCCTTCATGTGGGTTTGTGCTGTATGCATGCCTGGTGCCTGCGGAGGTCAGAAAAAGAGTTCAGACCCCCTGAGCCTGGAGTTAGGGATGGTTGTGAACTACCACACTCATGTTCTCTGCAGGGTTAACAAGTGTTCTGAACTGTCGAGCCATCTCTCCGCCCCAGGCGTCCAACGTGCCTGTCTTCTTGACCTACCTTCCTTTATGGTGAATAGACTAGAGATTTCAGATCCTTTATAGTCAACCTCACACACACCCCTCCCCGCTGCCTCAAAGTCACAGATGTAGTTTTGAGTGTGCTCAGACATCTGTAAAGAGGACTTAATGTGCCTAGGGGCATTGGCAGCTGAAGGTCCCTGTAAGCTTATATCTAAACTAGCAACTTTTCTTCAACAGGGACTTGGTGCTCAGTAAGCAGAAGTGGCTCTGGTTTGATTTGAATGCAGTTCAAGCTGCTGTCTCCCAAGAAGCCCCGATCAAATTCTGGGGAGAGAGATTTCTTACTCTACTTTCCTCCTGGGCAAATTCCGTGCCATGGCTGCGTTAAAAATAAGAAACTCTGTCAGGTTATGTTCCAGATTCTACCAGAAGATGGCAGGATCTGAAAACTTATTTATGCATGTCCACAAAACCAGGTCTTGCTGTTTTTCACATTGAAGTCTTCTAAGATCTGAAACTGAACTGGATGAAAACCAAGCATTGGAGAATGGTTCATATTATAAAAATCCTTTGCAGTCCTTAGGGGTATTTCTTTGAAAAGTTTTGGAGAAAAAGATACAAATAGCAACTACCCTCTCCCCCATTCTCCTATGTGTATTCTGGAATGTTAGAACATGTTCTCAGACTCCTATAGGGGAGGGCACAAGAACAAAGGACTCTTTTGTGGTTGTAAATAACAAGACTGATTGGGACTGGGAGGAGCACGCTTCTAGAAAGAACCAGTGTCATGGCTGTAGCTCTGTGACCTTTCCTGCTGCCCCAGAGGAGCAGAAACTTCCTGACTGCTGCAAACCAACCATTTGGCTTTTCTTATTCTCATGGAATTTAAGAGTTGGATAGGACTCTTGAGAACATTTGGTTCAAGCAGTCTCCCAGCACGGAAGTCACTCTCATTATCTCCCTGGCCACGGTAAGGAACAACATCTGTCTGTGAACCTCAGCAACAGTGATCCCCCACCCATTCAGCTCTCGGGGCAGCCTCAGAAATGCTGGAGGAGCTTGCCTCTTCAGCTGTGTCGCTGATGACAATATTTCATGAGTGTTGCTGGCTCACATTTCCTAACTGAAAGCCCTCATTCCTCTAACAGACGCGGTTCTTCGTGGGTCAGACAATAAGCAAACCAGATTGCGTGCCTCCCTCTGCTGAACCCCATAGCCAGCATGTGAGACAGGGACTATTGTTCCCTCGTGTGAAAACGAAGGGCGTGGTGCTCAGAGAGATTAAGTCACTTGCCCCAGAAAACTTGGTTCATAAGGCGTGGTGGCGGCGGTAATGGCAAGAGGCTTGCTATGAATAGTCTACCTGACCCAAAGTTCATACCTTGATCTTTGATACTGATATTAAAGTATCTCTGTGTGTGAATGACCCGGGAGGAATTCAAGATCACTGCCATCTGAGCCCTTTCATCTGAACCCCCCTAGGTGCATTTACCTCCCAGGGCATCTAGAGCAGTCTTCCACCTCTACTCAGCCAAGTGTGTGAGCACTGGACCTTTTGCCTCACAACAACCTTCTGGGTATCTTGCGCAAAGGTCGTGTCTGGCGTGAGTTCTGCCTTTGTAACCACTCTGTACAGGTATTAGGGCTGAGGAGGTGGTTCAGTCTGTACGATACCTGCCTCATAATCACGAGGACCAGAATTTGATCCCCCGGTCCAGATAAAAAGCCAGGTGCAGTGGCTACAGTCCTGATGATGGGGAGGCAGAGACAGGCAGGTCCCTGGAATTCATAGAGCAGCCAGTCAAGCGGAGCTGGTGAGCACCAGCTTTAGTGAGAGACCCTGTCTCAAAAATTAAGGTGGAGAGTGGCTGAGGAAAGCACTTGACATCAACCTCTGGCCTTCATATCCACCTACACATATGAGCTCACACACACACACACACACACACACACACACACACACACACAAGCACACAAGCACACATGCATGCATGCATACACACACAACTATGGCTGTCAACCATCTGTCCTATTGCCCCTTGTAAATCACTAACCCCCCTGTAGTGTAGTCCTGTTTCCTTGTCTGTAGGCCTCATTGTGCATGTTGTAATCTTCCCAGACCCACAGTAACTCACTGGACATCTGCCTTTCCCATTATACTCTGTGAGGGCCAGAGTCCTTCTGTTATCATGACCTCCCTGGAGCCTCAACCAGTTTCCTGACTGGTGCAGCTGTCCGGTTGATAAAATAACCAACCAGAGAATGGGAATAATCATACTTCCCTTCCTCCTGCACAAGATGATTGTGAGAAACAAATATGGGATGCACTCAGGCAGAAGCACTGTGTTCTGTTAAAAAACAAAAACAAAAACAAAAAAAATGCTGCCATCATCAGGAACAAACAAATTACTTGTGGGGTTGATTAAGTAACCGGCTTCTCTAAAAGCCAAAAAGTGCTCTCATGCCTGTTGGCAACCTTAGTGGAGGCCAAAGATGCCAAGAGCATTTGCAAGGCTCTGCTCTGATTCCTAAGCAATTTTAGAGACATCCCTTCAGAGGGCCACTATTCGGATAGCAGTACAGTCTGCCAAAGAAAACCTCTTCTGGTCAAAAGACTGGAATCTCCGGTGGGTGGAGACTGTCACTCCACATGGACTGGATCAGTCGCCCACTCAGGAGACCACCACCAGGAACAGGAGAAGGAGGTGTCCTTAATCCAGGCTATCGAAATAGGCAGAATTAATTCGTTTAATGAGATGCTGTACCTTTCCTTCCCTGAATCCCCGGCCCTAGCTCAGTAGCTTCTTGAACTGCATCTATCTGGATCCAAAACTCTACTTGATTTTATGAGGTATATGAAAAAATGTGACTTCACTTTTTCTGCATTCTCTTTTCTACGCATGCTTTCTTTGACACCCCGGGCTTCCCTAACATCTTCCTCGTGTTTCCCCTAAAGACTCCTTCTTTCTCTTCCGGACTCTATCCTTGGCCACGTGCCTGCTCATCAGCCATGTGTCTGACCCCAATGCCAGCTTAAATGGCATAGTTCCCCTCCTTTTCCTTTTTCCTCTTCTGGGCAGCTGCTGAGATATTTGTAGTTGTGGATTTATTGCCTGCCCTGGGTGTTTTATTTTAAATTCTAATAAAATTGTCCTCTAGGCTTAAAAAATTAAAAAAAATCAAAACAATAAAATGATATTATTCATTTGTATGGTAGGCAAAACTCCAATCATTTATTCATTAAATTATTCAGTTCTTTCATTCTCTATTTGTTAAGGGTCAACTATGTACTCATGAGTGTATTCTAATTAATTAATTATTTATTTTTTGGTGGGGATGAGCCTTGTGTGTTCCACAGCACCTGGAGGTCTGAGGGAAACATGTAGGAGTGATATTTCTCTTTACACCCTGTGCATTTTGGGGATCAGACTCAAATCTGCTCTCTTGGAGGCAGGTGCCTTTCCACCCTGAACGACCTCACCGACTTCAGGTTTCAGCTTTTGAGTTCAAAGCTTGGGGATGTGGCTCAGTTTAGAGTTCTTGTCTAGGGTGCACATAGTCCTGGGTTGAAAAATAAGCCCCAAATATGCTTTTGCTTATGAGTTCAGCAAATGGTTTTCCTCTGCCACAGTTGTGCCTTTTCCCTTGATCCTAATCCTGGCACTTTTTCTGTTGTCCCAGCTACACGTGTTAGTCTTTTGCTATAGCTCTCCCTCCAGCAAATGAGGGGCCAGCTGGGCTTCTTCTTGTGTCGCTAAGATACACGATCCATATATTTGGTTTTCTCTGTTTTATGGAATTCTTCTGTTGGTGGGATCAACTGTTAGACCTGTTATACACACAGAAAGGTATTGACCTGTTTTAACTTGCTTGTATTGATGGAGGAGGCAATAGAAAGTGTAGATTAAAGTGATTTAATCACATCATGCAACGTTAATTGTGGCTGAAAGTAATTCACCCTAGTCTGGGACACTTTAGGCTAAAGGGATCATAGAGAAACAATCCCTCCTGAAAAAAACCTGGTACTGGTAGTAGTGTGTGTGTGTGTGTGTGTTTTTTTTTCCCTAAGAAGTCTCAAAGTAGGATAAATTCTGTTTTACTTTCTAAGGATTATTATAAACATATTCCATGAAACTTTATCTTGCTAGATTCTCAGAGAGTGTCTGATATGTGCCCCTCTAGGAAACAAATCACACACACACACACACACACACACACACACACACACACACACACCTTTGTTTAACACATTGGTTATCTAATTTTTCATTGCTGTTATTATTTTTTAATTTCAATGTTTTATATTAATTAAAGTTTATTCACTTTGTAGTCCAGTGTTATTATTTTTGAAACAAGTTTTCACTGTATTGCCCCGGCTGGTCTGGAACTCAATGTGTAGTCAGGCTGTCCCCAAACTCACAGAGATCTGCCTGCTTCTGTCTCTAGGTTTGGTTTTTAAATTATAATTAATTTTAGAATTTCTTATTCAGGAATATCTATCCACCATGATGCCGAATGTGGCGTACGTAGCCTGAATTTCCACGGGGTCTATTAGAAATCAACCCCAGTAACATATTGTTTCTCTTATTTCCTACAGACTGTTGTTTGCAAAATCTTCAGAAAATATATGAGAGAGACAAAAGTCTTGTCCCTTCTGGTAATTTGAGCTTGATTGAGATACAGATATTAGTTGAAAGTTCAGAATTTGGCAAGGGTAATTCAGAGAAGTCAATGTTAAGCTGTCCTAGGCCAGGTTTTTTTGTTGTCATTAACATTTATTTATTTTTTTGCTAGTTAGCCATCCGAAGCACATCTCAAGAAGCTCCTTTCTTTCCTGGCCAAGAAAAGAACTTCCCTTTAGGACTTGCTGACATGGTCAAGGCAGATGCTTCTTTGGGGAGAGCCAGCTGGGTGACAGGAAGCATTCTTTCCATCCCAGACATTGGTTTTAGCACTGTGGCCACCCAAGGCTCAAGCCTCAGGGATCCGACTATTCGAAAATCCTATGGCGTTTCTAACTAAAGCATTGGGCTTGGAGGAAAAGCAGGGCTCCCTCTCTAGCTGAAGATCTTTGTTGTCCAATACGGCTCTCCCAACAAGAGACCAGTCAGGCTTCGAGAGCAGCATCATTTTGAAGACCATGCTAGCTACTCAGGGGATTCCCAGTTCCCTTGGTTCAAGCCCTTCCCTGTGTGTAGCCTTAGGGTTCTGTCTCTGGGTTCCAGGAAGCCTAATTCTACCCACTAGATGATGAGAAAAGAATGTCCCTTCTCCTCTTCCTTCTTCTTTGGTACTGGGGTTGACTCCAGCCCTATGCACGGCAGACAAATACTCTGCCAATGGTGCGACCTCCCCAACCCACTTTATCCTTGACATGCATACCTGGCTGGCTGTGGGCCTCCCACTTCCTAAGTCACGGTTGGGGGGGGGGAGCTGCTCAGAAAGTGTCCCCATTAGGCAGGGCACGACCTCACACGTACTGCCTCTCAATGGAGAGTATCTGCTGGAGCTCTTTAATACCTAATCCTTCATCAGTTTGGACCAGTTTGATCCAGATGCTTTCCTAGTCCATGATAATCAGTATGAATTGCACCAGCTGTTTGACAATGATCTTGCCCAGTCTCTTACCCTGGAGAGTGAGGCATGTAGTTGGAACTTATGGCGATGAAACATGAAAGTTTGGCACGTGGACTCTGGGCCGGATTGACTTTGGTTCTCATTCCCACACCACAGCTTAGCCAGGGCTGCCTTAGACATGCCCAGGATGTTAGCCCACACGTGGAGAAAATTTATTGAATTGCAGAGCTTCTTTTATAATGAAAGTGTTGACTATCTCATGCAGCTTATTGGGTCTTAATTTTGAAAGTGAAAAAACAAAACAAAACAAAAACAAAAACAAAAAAAAAAACAAAAAACAAAACAGAACTGGAATGGTCCAGCTTCTGCCTAGCATGAATTTGGAAACATCATAAGTCAACTGGTCCTAGGCCATGGGTCCCCTGTACTGAACTCACTGCCTGCTGCAAAAAAGGAGTTCTCAACAAATAATAACGAAAGAAAAGAGGCATCCAAGAAAGAGAAAGGGCCACTGTTCTGTGGTCCCACAAGCCGGAGAGATTTCATGGCTCCCCAGGAACCAGTTCTATGGCAAATGTTCTAGTTTGCTTTCTCTTGCTTTGATAGATAGCACCACCAAAGCCCTCTCCTCCCCAAATTACTTTTGGTCATGGTGTTTCATCACAGCAGTTGAAACCCTAAGGAAGACCTTGAGTCATGAGGCAGTTCTATTTTTAGTTTTTGAAGAACCTCCACACTGGCTTCTAGAGTGTCTGCACACATCTACATTTTAACCAGAAGTGAGGGAGGGATCCTCCTTTTCCTCCAGCTTTGCCAACATTTGCTTCTTGAGGACAGCCATTTGTCTGGAGTGAGATGGACTCTCAAAGCTGTTTGATTTGCATTTCCCCGATGTCTGTGGGTGCTGAACACTTTCTCGTGTTTTTATTGTCTTTTGAGAGCCTCCTGTTCAGTTCCGGAGCCCGCTTATCGACTGAGTGACTTGTCTCTCACCCTGGGGCCGTGGCAGGTTCAGCATTCACTGTTCCTGGGCCCTTAGAATAGCTCAGTTTTTTTTCTCCTTTTTTAAAATAATTATTTTTATTTTTATTAATTACAGTTTATTCACTTTGTATCCCCCCTTTACCTTCCTCCCTCCTCCCCTCCCAATCCAACCCTCCCTTTTCCCCACCGCTGTTGCTCTCCAAGTCCACTGATAAGGGAGGACCTCTTCCTATTCCCTCTGATCCTAGTCTATCAGGTCTCATCAGGAGTGGCTGCATTGTCTTACTCTGTGGCCTGGTAAGGCTGCTTCCCCCTTAGAGGGAGGTGATCAAAGAGCAGGCCAATCAGTTCATGTCAGAGGCAGTCCCTGTCCCCATTACTATGGAGGCCACTTGGACACTGAACTGCCATAGGCTACCCAGAAGCAGAAAGACACACAGGGTATATACTCACTCATAAGTGGATATTAGACCTATAATATAGGATAAACATACCATAATCTGTACACCTAAGGAAGCTAATCAGGAAGGAGGACTCTGGCTAAGATGCTCAATCCCCATCCCCATTCAGAAAGACAAAGAGGATGGACATCGGAGGAGGGAGAAAACAGGGAACAGGACAGGAGCCTGCCACAGAGGACCTCTGAAAGGCTCTACACTGCAGGGCAATAGAGTAGATGCTGAGACTCATAGCCAAACTTTGGGCAGAGTGCAGAGAATCTTACAAAAGAAGTGGGAGATAATAAGACCTGGAGAGGACAGGAACTCCACAAGGACAGCAACAGATCCAAAAAGTCCGGACACAGGGGTCTTTTCTGAAACTGATACTCCAGCCAAGGACCACTCATGGAGATGGCCTGGAATAGCTCAGTTTTTAAGAAATATTTATTTATTTATACATTATTCTGGCTGCATGTGTGCCTGCATGCCAGAAGAGGTCATGTGATTTTATTTTAGATGGCTGGGAGCCACCACGTGGTTGCTGGGAATTGAACTCAGGACCTCTGGAAGAGCAGCCAGTGCTCTTAACCTTTGAGCCGTCTCTCCAGCCCAGAGAATAGCCTAGTTTTAAAAATAGATTTGCTGTTCACATGGCATCTAGCCTGTGCCTCTGAGTTACACAGAGTGAGAAAACAGGGTCCCTCTCCACTGCTGACCCTCTGTCAGAGGATTCACCCCACAAAACAAACACACAAAATAACAAAAACCCCACAGATGGCTGTGATGATTGTGAGATAATGGGCGTCTGTGGGTGCTGATGTCATTTTGCCAAGTGCTGCTTGCCTCACTTCTGGGGTGAGGTTTCTGCCCCCCACTTGTTACCACAGAGCAGGTCCCTGGAGCCGTGTTTTGCTCAGTTCATTCTTTGGGGTGAACCACTTGTCTTTTCCTCTACACTCTTCACGTCTCTGATCGCACTACTTCTGTGGGTTTATTGGTTGCATGGCAAGCCAAAGCAAAGGAGCAAATAACAAGCAACAGCTCAAAGTGGCAGGTAGGTGGCAAAACATCATCAAACCAGGACCTGGATCTCCAGAAGAGACGACCGCAGTAGGCTGACCAGGCAAGCCAAAACAACATCCTCAGATCGGTGCTTAACCATTTCCAGCGCAGGCCAGCTCAGAAAGGGGCCGTCATGCTGGCAGAGCTCCGAATGTGTGTGTCTCTCCATCGACAGGCTTTGCCATCGCGTTCCCGCTCCAGGCAATTTCACATCTAGTAACCGCTGTTGTGGAGTTTACTTCTCTCCTCATCATGGAGTCAGCCTGACACGGAACAGGAGGTCTTGGAGGACACTTGTCAACGTGCTTGAGTCTGACCCAGAGGGTCTCTTGCTCCAGAGCCCCCTTTCAACAAGCTTAAACAGCACATGATACTTTTCCAAGAGACTGCATGGCATGGGGCTTCACGTTCCTCCAGTGGGCCTCAGGCTTGCTAGATAGTTGAAAATGACCTTGAACTTACAGTTCTTCCACTTCTGGGTTTGCAGGCGCTTGCCGCCATGCCTGGCTCTTCTTTTTGCTTTCTTGATAGCATCCCTTAACAAAACAGATGTTTTTAATTTCGCTGAAGTTCATTTGAGCAGGGTTTTTTTTTTTTTCTGGTGGTGGTATTCGTGCTTGTGGTTACTAAAAAAAAAAAAAAAAAAAAAAAAAGGCATTGCTTAATCCAGAATCCAAAGGTTCATACCTATGGTCCCTTTTAAGGGTTTTAATAGTTTCAACTCTTCCGTTTAAGTTTTTGGGCCCTCGAGCTTACTTTTGTATATGAAGTAAAGTGGGGATCCAGTTTCATTATTTAGTCCATGGAAGGCTCTCTCGCCTTGTACTTTTGTGCATGGCAAAGGCCTAGCCATGTCTTCAGGATTTTGCATTTCCCTAACCAGGAAGCTATAGACTTATGTTCAGTGTCAAGCGTGTTAGACAGCAGTTCTTCTGGCACTGACTCTCCTCCTAGAGACTCTTAAATGACAGCTTTTCCTCTAGAGAATTCTGAGGCCTCACACCATGCACCTGTGTCCAGGGCCCTTGGCTAGGATGTTTACAACTTTTATGCAGATAGAACTGTTGGCTATGGTCGCAGTTGGGTGGGTAATGGAATTTGGCTTGTAGAGATCTTGCGACAGAGTCTTGACACTGAAGAAGAATAATGTGATGACAGGGTCAGTTCGTGGTCCGGTTTAAGAGCCGAGAGCAGGCTTTCCTCTAGGAAAGCTCTCTCTTCTTTCCTGAACGCCACAGTCGTTCAAAAATTCAAGACACAACAGACCCAGAAAAATGTTAAAAATTCTGCCCCTTCCACAAAGGGGATGCAGAGATCAAAATGAATGGCACTGCAGTGTTTATTATCACTCCTTAGTAGATGAACTGATCCCCTTTTACCAGTCTCAGAACAAGCCAGGCTTTCTGAAAGCTTTGGTGGAGTGCCTCAGGGTCTCCTGTTAGGGCCATCTTACCACCCTTAGGCATCTTTAGTATCCAAAGACTTTGTCTGGATCAGTATATTTCACAAGCCCCTGCTATCTCTCCCTGACATGCATACATTGCTGAATGTGTATATTCTTCTTGAAGAGTAATTAATGTGGGAGATTCGTATAGCCCTGGGGGTCAACCCAGAGGGCCTGTGCTGATGGTTCCTTGGAATTGGTGAAGGGGTTCCTTGTTCCTCTGAGTTGCTCTATTTCACTGGAACAAGTGCAAATTGTCCCAGCTCTCCCGACAGCCTGGAATGGAATGTCATGTCATGTCACCCCTTGGGGTGAAAGGAGTCAGGCTTCCACAAAAATGAAGCCTTCCTGTTTGAAGCCAGTTTGACGGATGGAACCTCATGGGGAAGGGGTCTCTTGGCTTCTGGGCATGCACAAAGCCCATGTTGTGCCCGTGTGGCATCGTGTGTGCCAGCCTTCCGCAGCACTGAGTGGACTTCAGTGTGGCACAGTAGCTCGATGCAAAGGTGTCAAATGCCTGTGCTCTGACTACACCGACTCTGGACACTGGGTAGAATGGACCCAACAGAATGAAGAGCCAAGGGTTCTCACTACCCCTTTGCCTTATATAACTCAGGCTCCAACTTTTAATCCTCTTAAATGGGATTGCAGGTATGCACTACCAGGCTTGATTTTTGTACTGCTGGGGGTGGGGGTGGGGTTCACAAGGCTTTGTGTAGTTGGTAGAGGCAAACACTCTCAAGTGAGATACATTAACCAGACTGAGGAGCCTGGTTATTATTATTATTATTATTATTATTATTATTATTATTATTATTTGTACATAAACCAAAGAGAACCTCCATCACTTAGGGAACTGGTGTGGACCTCTGAGATTTCCCCCATATCTGCTGCTGATCTTAGCAGCAGGGATAACTCATTCCATCTCAATCCTGCCTTTTCCGAGGAGGAGCACTAGGGGGAGTAGGTTGAGGAAGCATTTTAGTAAACTCCCACGGAGAGCAGCCAAAATGCAATCTTGTGGTTGGTGTTGAGGATCTGAAAGCTCATACAGGGAAAGGATAAATGACTAGAAGAGTTGGATTGAAACAAGGGAGGGGTTGACAAGGGGTGAGAGGCTGGAAACAGGATTGCTGTGTCTGTCAGATGCAGTGTGCTATCCTGTGACAGAGACTGAGACACTGTGGGTTGAGACAGGCAGAGTCTTGATGGTTTGCCGGGTGTTCTAGCTTGCTTTCTGTTTCTGTGATAAGCAAAGCAAACAGAAGAGGAAAGTGTTTATTTGGCTTATACTTCTACATAACAGTTAACAGTCTATCACTCAGTGAAGTCAGGAACTCAAGCAGGAACCCAGAGGCAGGAACTAAAGCAGAGGCCACAGGGAATTGCTGTTTGTTGGCTCACTTCCATGGCTTGCTTTCCTGGTGAGAGGTGGAACTCCCCTCAATAGGTTGCTCTCATATCAGACATCATCCAAGGAAATGTGGCCAGATATGCCTACAGGCCAGTGTGACATAGGCATTTTCTCAGATGAGGTTCTATCCTAGGTGATGGTAGTTATTATCAAGTTGGCAAAAACTAAGCAGCACAGTTGGAATGTTTTCAGTCCTTTATCTTGGGACTCTACTTGATTTTTGGACAATGTTAGGAGTTGATAACCCACTGTGCTACCAATGATAGAGTGACTTCTAACATTACCACTGGGGTCTCTGTATGCCCGCCTGCCAAGTGGATCAGTAAGACAGAAAAGAGCACGTGTTCTTCCTCCATTTTTCTCCAAAGTCTAAAGATATATTAATAGCTTGAGGAAATCAGTAACTAATATTACACATCACACCCACACAAAATGTCAGGGATAGAAAGAATGTCCAAAACGCTGAATCCCAAGTTTAGCAGAGAAAGATGTTGGTGGCCAGATAAAAAGACTGGAATCATTTGCCAGATAATTTTTGGAGCTAGTTCTCATAGTTTAAGGAAGGCACTAAATTTGTTTTTGATAAGTTGATGAATATTTCTGGGAATCCAATAAGACATTGAACAATACTACAAAACAATATGAAAGCCAAACTTGTGACATTTCATCTATCTTTTCTGACTTAATAAAAAATAAGGTACCATCATTCCAAAACAAATACTTTAATATCACTCCAAACTTGTTGAGTAATGTGACGAATTGGAGAGAAACACAGTGGACAGGGGAAAAGGAATTGATGGTTTCCATGTGTTGAGAGGCAAAAGAAGTGAATGAACAAACAATAAGGCTGCTCCTGTCAGGTCTAAATGTCATTTTGATTACTGCCTATGGTCACATGATGACTGACACTCAACTGAAGAATTGCCCAAATCACATAGTTTGTCCTGAGGGTATGCCTATAGGAGACTGTTTGATTATTAACTGATTTAGAAGGGCCCTGCCCACTGAGGGTGGCACCATTCCTAGGCACGTAGTCCTGAGCTGTTTTCAAATCTGTGCATGAGCTAGCAAGCAGTGTACTTTCATTGTTTCTGTTTTAAGTTTCTGCCCTGACTGCCCTCAGTGATGGATTATGACCTGGAAGCATAAGCCAATGAAACACTTTCCTTCCTTTAGTTGCTTCAGGTTACGGTATTTGTCATAGCAACAAGAAGGAAACCAGAACAAAGCCCAATCATGCGAGTATCTTATAATTTAAGGACATTATTTGTACTTTTTTCTCATCCAGAATGAGAAGGTGGAAGGGTAAAAAAGTGAGTCAGGTGAAAGAGAGGGAGAGACAGAGAGAGAGAGAGAGAGAGAGAGAGAGAGAGAGAGAGAGAGAGAGAGAGACTCAGCAAAGCACCTGCAAGCTGACTTACCTGGAACAACCAGAAACACAAACAGGAAGGAGAGACAGGCAAGAATCCTTTCTTGTATTCCATATTGTTAAAATGGAGTGAGTGACTGGTTCTGATTGCTATTTCCACATACTTGATAACCAGAAGAACTTTATGAATAGAAGGTTTCTGAGGCTGGATATTTCCTTTTGTCTTGTGGCTCATTTCCTCGTACAGAGATACATTTTCTCTATATATTAACTCTCAAGCTTGGAGTGCTTTTATGACCTAGTCTTAGACAAACCATCTCTCTTCTTCCTTCAGGTTTTCTTAGAAGAGGTCTACACCACAATAAACTGAAATTATAAAGATCTGCTGTGCCAAGGATCTAACCCCATTGCTAGTCAGAGCATGCTTTCTGGGAAAACCATGCTTTGGGATTTTTACTATTAGTTACCTAAATCATGACCCTCATGGAATATTCTTAGGTTCTCACAGCTGTGGCCTTGTTACCAGTTCTGTTGCAGGTGACTTTTGGTGTGTTTTGCTTTCCTACAGCTTTGCCATGTCTGTTGTTCTTTTGCTTCACTGATAATTCATATTATGTTCTAAGATGGAACTCAAAGTCTGTCTTAAAATCCTATGTGAAATGGAGAAACACCTGCATCTAAGGTTGTTTCTGCAATGAAAGCTTCAATTTTGGAAGTCTTGACGTCTCTCAGCCAGACAACTGGAATAAAAAAGGACATATAGGACATATAAAAATAAAATTTAAGTATATATAATTTTCTGCCTGGTGGTGACTCACACTTTTAATCCTAGCATTTGGGAGATAGAGGCAGGGGAATCTCTGAGTTCAAGGCCATCCTGGTTAACAGAGTGAAGTCCAAGACAGCCAGCACTACCCAGAGAAACCCTGCCTCAACCCTCCCCCAAAGAATACATGATTGTATAAAATATTATTCTTGTGAAATTTTCAAACTATGAAAAGCAGATGAGTAATTCCATATGTTTATTCTTCTTGGATGTAGCTGTATTTATGCTATATTTATTTATGTGTGTATGTGTATGTATACATAAATGTCTATATATTTATATATGTATATTTCTTTATATGTATATTTATATATTCATATATGTATTTCTATATGTACATATCTATGTTTATTCATATGTACATGTTTTCACGTGTGTGCATGCATATGTGCCCTAGAGTGCATGAAAGCATGCATATGTTTGTGGTTATGTGTGGAAGGCAAGGTTGATGCCAAGAATCTTTGGGACCACCCTTCCACCTAATTCTTTAGGTTCAGATTTCTCAGTCAAACCTAGAACCCGCCATGATGGCTGGTCTGAGAGGATCTCCCGTCTCAGCATTGTGAGGCTGGAACCAGGGCATTTACAGGCTTTCTGAGGTTTGAACTCCAGCCTTCAGGCTTGCACAGTAAGCATTTTGTCACTGAGCCATCTTCCCTGTTCTAATGTCTCCCTCTTAAAAGGTATCAAGTATCCATAACCCCATGAGTCTTCCTCCCTTGTGTGAAACCTCTTCTCCAGAGAATTTTCTCAGTGCATTGTGATTCCTTAAAGACTTTGGTTGTAAAGAGGCCACAGATCCTCTTTGTAAAATGTAAAAAAAGAAAAAAAAAAGCACTAAAACAACAGCTCCATTCTTTGTTCCCCATCATTCACTGATGCTGGAAGACTGGAGCCGAAGTTATATACAACCTGACAGTTTTTCTGATTCACAGATGAGGTCTGAAAGGCAGAAGCATTTCACTTGGAACTGAAGGCGGCAGTGTTGTGCCTGGAAGAGCCTTGGAGGTGAAGCCTTTCTAGTATTTGTTGTGAAACAAAACAAAATACCCCAAGAATTTGAACATTCCTATTTTAAACCACTTGCTTTGGGGTGGAATCAAGTTAGGGTCAAGAATCCAGTGTTCTGGAACAGGGTTGTTTGAATGAGAGGCTTCAGAGCTTTGCAAGCCAGGCTGTCCTCAAGCCACAACTGAAAACACAGTTCAGTCTCTGAACTATGTCTTCAGAGCAGGACATTAACCACCAGGACACGGGCGTGCGCGGTGGTGAAGTGGCTGAGCAACCCCAATGGCACCACACAGCTTCCATCACCACCGTGGGATGTTCCGGTTAACACAGAGGGGCACTCCCCTGGGCTATTTCTATGTTCCTACCAGGGTTCACTTACAGGTGAAGTACTTGATTTTGCATCATTATTTCAATCGTTCATCTACTTTTTTTTTTTTTTCTAGGATATGCAATGTGACCAAAAAGCACATATCCCGAAGTTTGTCAGAAGAGGGAGAACTGGTAACTGGTACCTTAGAAAGTGCATGCGTGCGCACACACACACACACACACACACACATATAACATGGGTTCAGCTGTGTGTTAAAAGCCACCCATTTTCACAGCTGCACGGAGCACCGGATGTTTTTTGGCTGGGAGTCCTGAGCAAAGAAAGTTCTTCATGGCCCCAGGCTCAAGATGTTTCCAGAACACCCTGCCCCCCCTTTCTATTTTCCAATTATTCACACACAATTATTCTTACCAACATGCAACTTGGAAATATGTATAATCCTCCCAGCATACCAGAACAAAGCAAAACAAATCAAAGCCCGCAAAGCAAGCTATAAAGATGATAGAAATTAGAAAACAAACAAAAAACAAAAAACCCTAGCTGCTGTGAACTATAGGAACAGAGGAAGAACATGGCACTTTAAACACAGGGCGGTTGTCACGTTCTTCTCATTACTGTACATACTTTACCTTCTTGAGTTGAGAGCCAATTTGATTTATTTTATTTTATTTACTTTTTAATTAATTTATTCACTTTGTTTCCCAGCTGTAGCCCCCTCCCTTGTCCCCTTTCAATCCTGCCTTCCCACCCTCTTTTCCTCCCATGCCCCTCCCCCAGTCTACTGATAAGAGAGGTCCTCCTCCCCTTCCCTCTTACCCTAGTCTATCAGGTCTCATCAGGACTGGCTGCATTGTCTTCCTCTGTGGCCTGGTAAGGCTGCTCCCCACTCAGGGGGAAGTGATCAAAGAGCCAGCTGCTGAGTTCATGTCAGAGACAGCCCATGTTCCCTTACTAGGAATCCACTTGGAGACTGAGCAACTGTAGCCATTGGCTACATCTGTGCAGGGATTCTAGGTTATCTCCATTGCTCTCCTTGTGGAGCTCCTGTTCCCTCCAGATCTTTCTACCTCCCCCTTCTTGCCAAACTGATTTTGACAAATGACTGGGGAAAGGGGAACGCTCATGCACACAGATACACATGGGATGGTCATAGCTAATCCGTGGCAGATGATCTGGTGGAGTTAACATACTGAGCTGTTAACTTACTCACTTGCTTGTTATTCATTTACAACCTTATGAAGGAAAAAAAAAATCCTCCATTGATGGTCTGGACATGCTGAGCAGGCTTCGATTAGAACTTGGCAGTCTTCCAGCAGTGTAGAGGAATTTTAATTTTAATTTTAATGGCTATTCTGGCATGAGATCACATTCAAAGACCTAGACAGGTGAGAGATCATATCCAAAAGTCTTCTGGGTCTATGTGATCTGGCTGGAATACAGACAAGCCTTTACCCCAGGAGACAGGTGCAAACAGATCTGAGTTCAAGGACAGCCTGGTGTAGAGCAAGTTTCAGGTAAAGAAAAGCTTAGATCCTGCATGATGGTACCTGCCTTTAATCCCAAACAATGAAGGAAAAGGTTGTAGATGGAGGCACCCATGTTTGAAAGTGATGTCTAACTGAGTGGCAGAAACAGTGACAAATCAGAGAAAGAGTTGAGAGAAAAGGGTAAGCAAAGGGAAGCTACTTAATGGGCAATGGAGAGAGAGGGGGGCAGTTTTACCAGGACAGTAATAGGGAGACAGGCTGCAGAGAGAGGACTCAGGCAAAGGACAAATGAGCCAGAGAATGGGAAAAAGCCAGGAGATTAGAGCAGATGGCTTGAGTTAGTTTGAGGCCACGCAGAGTAATTCATTCAGGGGCTGAGAGAGAGAGAGAAGCCATATTGAACAAGTCAGCTGAGAGAGGGGTTTAAGCAGAACAGCTGACTTGAACCAGCCAAGCCAATGCTCAGTAGGAACAAGAAAGGGTGAGCATTTTAAGCAGTGTCAGAGGCAGAAAACATTCTAGGCCTAGGTTAAATTGTACAGAGGCTGGAAGCTTCAAGGTCTAGGCCTAAGTTGCCAGACAGACAGTAAACCTCCAAGACAGTTGAAATGGGCCAATAAACCTTTTACGCGACAGAGACCCAATAAGCGTTTTAGGCCAGAACACTTGGCATTGGGACTGGAAATTGTTAAAAATATTTGTGCAGAGAAGGCAAAACCATTCTGGACATGAATGAAGTTTATCATGTAAAATGTGCTTAGCCTGAAGCATTCACTGGGCTTCTTCACAGTAGCTGGAGTAAAGTGGGTCTGTGTTTCCGACCACTTAGTATTAGACAGTGTATTAGAAATATATTTATGATGCACCGGTGGTTAAGAGCAAGAGACAAGTTGGAGAAATCAGACAATATCACTGGTCCAAGAGATTAAAATTGTGTAATATTGTAGAGAAGAGTTGGCTAAATGCTTTGAAATTAACATAGCTGGGGAAAATACAACTATGGAAGTTAGTTATAGATACTGATGTTTTGGTCACTCTTGACACTGAACCTGAGTGTCCTCTGCAGGAACATTTACCCCCGGAGGGCAATATGTGACTTACTATTTGATTATGCCATCACTCACTGCCAGAATGGCCTATGCCCCCCCATGTGACTCAGCAGAAAGGACCACAATTGGTGGCAAAAAGAACAAATAATTTTAATCTGAGACGTGTTGCAAGCGCCACATTGGCATGATATAGCATCCCTGTTTGGCTGCCCCAGCTTGGGTATCCACATCAATCAAAGTGCCATAGAAAGTGCCAGCAATCCCTCAAGCTGGGCACCACTGCTGTCTCAGCTCTTCCAGAGGCTGTGAGCCTGATAGAACTGCACGTGTTTTCTGTCTCCCACGCTTGCTGGTGAGCGTCTATGGCAGTCAGAATTTGCCACCAGAAAGTGCTGACTTCTTGAATTCTGTCGTGCAAGTTTGCAGCCCAAGATCCACAGTCCTGGATTGGCAGCTTTCTCATGTGCTATGGGGCTCTGGCAGAAATAGGCCATCTCACACCCCAACCACCATAGGTGGCTATAAAGCCTCGAGAGTGCCACCTTCTTCAGTTTTCACCAGCCCAACTAATAAAAATCAAGCTATCTTAGCAGGGATCTATCATCAGTTAAATATATATCAGTTAACACCAAGTCAGGCCTGGATACAAAGTGACCAGTTGACTCCATCAGCACGTGATTGCTGTACTGGATAGAACAGAGCATCTTGTAGGGGATGCACTGACCCTTCACTTGTTCTTTGGGGGCAATAGTTCAAAAGGTTATAGTTGAAGGAATGGCTTCCTTGCTGTGACCAGCTGCCCTGTGAATGGCTGTCTCTTAATTAAGACTAGAGTAGGATGAGAAAAAAAAAAAAGTCCAATTTGAGAAACTGTGTGTGCCACTATACTCAATATCCCTTACTGTATCTTTAGCCATTCCTGGGATGTGACAAATGGCCTAATCTTTGAATAAAGGACTAGTGCTTACCTCATGGAGCATACAAGCCTTTGTCACTCGTGTGGTTGCTTGTGATGGCTAATCTTGGCTGGCATCAAGGCATCTTGACACAGTTGGGAAAAGAAGACTTTAACTGAGGAATTACCTACTTCAGATCGGCCTATGGGCATGTCTTTGGGGATTTTTTTTTAAATTAATGATTAATAACTAATGTGGGAGGTTACAGCCCACTGTGGATAGTGCCATACCTAGACTGTGTAATATTGGTCTATAGAAGAAAAGTAGTTGAGCATGAGCAAGGCACTGAGCCAGCAAACAGTGTTCTCTCAAGGTCACTGTTTCAAGTTCCTGTCTTGGCATCCCTCCACGAGAGATGAAATAAATATACTAAGATGTAATAAACATTTTGTTACGATAAATGCAATGAAAGGTGAAATAAACCCTTTCTTCTCTGAGTTACTTTTGGTGATGACATTTATCACAGCTTCAGAAAAGCAAACTAGAACATACAATCATAAGAAAGGTTTAACGAGTGAATTCAGGAATGGAATTCTCCAGCTGACAAAGCAGACATCAGAAAAGCAGTCATGGAAGTTCATCTGAAATGCAGGAATGGATCAAATCAAGAAAATGATCCTTGAAAATGCTTATAGAGTGTCATGATTTTTTTTTTCCAAGTGGCCCAAGCATCACAGTGCATGAAAATTCTACATTCTGGCTAGGCTACAAGCTTGGCTCAACTTTGGCAGATGGACACAGAGTACCCTCATGATCTGGCTTTGCTTTTGCTGGTACCTTTAGCAGCTACACTGCCATCCTCCATGGCATCTGAATGCCAGTGTCACCATAATCATCTACACCAAATGTCTGTATTTGAGTAGGGTTATTTGACTTGTTTTTCTGACTAGGTTCTTTTCTCAGCATTAGATGTATGGCTATTTTCCTTTATTGGAAATTTGAGTAAAGAGGGAATTTTTCTGGTGTATGATCTCATTAGGTCTCGCTCTCTCTTTTGTAGCTGTGATAAAATACCTTATCAAAGCAGCTTAAAGAAAGAGTTTGCCTAGTTCCAGAAGGGAAACATCACATGTGGCTGATTGCCATGTTGGTTTTGGGGAATAGGGGGTGGAGCCATGGCTTTTTCATCACCTTTTAGTTTTTGCTGTTCAGTCTGTAACTGAAGGGTTTATTTCACCTTTCATGCAGTGTGGCAGGATCAGCAGGATTGCCAGTTTATGAACTGTATCTACTACTGAAAGTTTTGCTTTGATACTAATTCGGAACTATATCTGCAGTCATGCTAAAAAATCTGATTAATCTTTACCTAATCTCTTGTTTTATGTTTGCAAAGTTAAACCTAGGATGGGTAACTATACAATCAAAGGTTGTTTGACTCAGCTATACTTAATAGATCATGGTCCTCAAACCTGTCAGAAAATCTGCAGGATAATACATTTAAATACTTAATAAAAAAGCTTAATGTGACAGAGACCCCGGCTTCTAGTGGTTGACCCCAAGGCTTCCAGGAGATTTGGGCACAACAACAATAGATCCTCCTACATTATTGTGCTGCTGGGCAAACCTGCCCCAACTTTGCTCAGGCCCTGCCAGAACTGTGGCCAAATATGATACCTGGAGAACTGACTGCCCCGTTTTGTCTAGACAAAATTAAGTCGGCCATTCTCCCAAATTTCTCTTCCATGGAAAGGCCCCTCTGATTTGCTGGGCCCAGCACCCAAAGACTGATGCTGTGGTGCTGCCCTAGGACATATGCCCACAAGAGCCGCTGACACCACAGGAGCATGGGAAGGTCGTGTGGATAATGGGTGAGCCTCTGTCATATTACTAAATAGATAGGTCTCTTGGATTATACTTCCTGCAGTAATTTATCCTTCTCAGGTCTATGATGGGTTTGAAGATCAGTTTAACAGCAGAAACCCAGGCTTCCGCTGCCCTCTCAACAATGTACAGTTTATGTAAGATCTGAGTTTCTGATAAAGTATTTGAGGGTCTGAGAAGGTGTTATAAGGTTGGTAATACTGTTGTATTAAGACTGTTCAGAGCTTTAACATTAATCAGATTTTAAATTGTCTCCCAAGCCAATGTGTCCCTTTTTGTAAACTTAGAAAGATTCTTGTAAGCTGGAATCTTAGGTCATGATCCAGATAAATACTGCCAATCAACAGCCTGTTTCCCAGCCTACCTATTCTTGAGGGTGGAATTTCTCCTCTGGTTTTGGGACTCCCCTCCCCCAACTACCAAGACCATGGGCCTAAAAGTCCATGGGCCTACAAGTTCAACTCCTTAACTTTATCTTTTGTCCCTAGCATAAATATGTTCCAACATCCTGATTCCCCAAGGGCTGTATCCAGAACTCAGGGGCTCCGGCCTAAACCTCACAGACTACATCAGCTGGACCTGCAGTTTCCTAGCTGCAGATGGTCTCACAGATCCTGGACAACAAACAGAACAGCCTGCTCTTGGGACTTGGCCAACGTTCCAGCTGTTTGCCCCACTTCCAAAAATCAACACTCCCACGTCAGCTGGAAGTAGCCAGAAAAGATGCTTTGTTCATTATCTACTTATTGTCAACAAAAGTCTGAGGTGTTAAAGTCCCTACCTGCTGCAGGGCATGGGTGCCCAGCCCTTCGCTGTATAGCCAGACATCTTGCTTCCATCACCCTCTTTTCTCATCCTTTCTCCCCCATCCGTCCTTCCTGCCCCCTCTCTCCCTTACCTACACCCCCGGTGTATGTACCCCTTCCCTTTCCCCTCCCTCACTGCTCCCAATAAACCTGCATTTATATAATATAGCTTCGTCAACCCATTAGCTCATTCTATTTTATTTAATTAGTCAATTCTATGCCTTTGAAATTTTAGGAGAAGTATCTGGCAAAGAGATATATTGTCATGGTTAGAACTGGCGATCACTCATTAAGGATGCACACTGTACATTTGTCCTTGAAGGAGGGAGGTGGGACTTAAACATTCATTATGACAAAACAAAACACTTAGTGACTGCTCAAAATAAGGGACATTGAGGTATTTTGTGTTTGAATAAGCTTCAGAGTACAGGACAAGTATTGCTTGAGTATGTGCAAAAATCTGGAAATCATATAGCTTGTGGATTTCTGGTTCTTTTGGCAGTAAAGAGCTCTTGAGATTAGCAACTTGTCCCTGTTGTAGAAACCAAGTGTGTTTGCAAGACATGATGTTGGTACTTGAAACCTGTTTTCCAATCTGAAGACATCACACCGTCATAATTCTCTGCTGGGATATATAACCAGCTGCAAGGCTTCCAAGAAGTTCAAGTCACATGCTCTCAGGAGAGACACTTGATGCCACTCAGTTATCCAGAAGTGGAAAGCACCTATCTCACGATTGGCATAGGGACATTGAACACGAGACTTTTAGATCCTTTATAGAATTGCAAGATTTGGGTGTTTCTCAAATGGAACCCAAACCAGCATCCTTTAAATAAAGAAAAAAAAAAAAAAAAGAACTAAGTTCTTTACCTCAATTAAAAATTATGATGCAGCGTTTGGAAAAGAACAGCTTTTGTGAGGCTTTGGACGGTATCCTAATGATGAGCTCAAGCTTGGAAGGATTTTTTGCTGTTGTTAAATTGTTTTGGGTTTTGAAAAATTGGCAAAGGACCCTTATGTGTCCTAGGAAAGCTGGAGACATTTTACAAATATGTTCCAAAGAGAGTCACAAACAAAGGGCTTTTGTTGCTCTAAGTAACAGGATGAAGTTGGATTTTTTTTTATTCTTCATTCTTTCTTTCTTAGGTAAGAAGAGCTACTGACTAATGAGACAGGAAGGAAAATTAGACTGTAAGCTGTGACTGCTTGAGTGCTGTTTTATGGTAGTTGCCATCAATTGACTTCCTAATGCTTGGCATCAAGGGCAATTTTTATTATTTTTTTCTATCAGGACAAGAGTCCTTAGTATGAGAATATAGATTCTGTTTAGAAGTTGTAGCTTGTGGGGATATTTTTTACTGTGGAGCATATGCTAGTCACGTTTTTTTTTTTTTTTCATTCATGTCTTAGAAGTACAGTAGGTCTACAGCACAGAAATAAATCTTAACAGTATAGAAAATTATGAAATACTTGTTGTCCTTTCATACTCCCACACTACCGCCTTTAAAGGTATTCTTGGTTGACTTGAGATGGTTTCTCATGCAGGAGACCATCTGCTGGGAAGTTCTCGCTTCACTTATTATTCTGGGGCTTGATATCAAATGGAAGATTTAATATGCTATCCTGGGATTCCTCGCGGATTTCAGCTCTCCCCAGCACTCAGGATTTCTGTAGACCCCACTTAGAGTGTTCTCTGCAAATGGAGGAAGGTCCTAATTGCACTGTCATGTCTTCTCCAGACTTATTGTTATACCTTTGCTTCTTTGTTGTCTATCTTCACCATCTCCCAAAGGGGTTCTCTACCAACTTTATTCTTTTTAATCCTGTTCCTTCTTATGATGAATTCATACAAGATTTCAACTCTGCACTGAGAAGTACATTTCTATCCATTAAAGGGGTGTCAGTGGGAAGAGTAGACAAGGAAGACATAGGTAGCAATGATGCAGTATGTGGAGACATCACACTCCAAAACACCAGACAGAGGAAAGACACCAGAAGGATAAAAGATGGACAAAAGAAGATACCAGGAGATAGAGTGCCAGGCTGCACCCAGTTTTTATTCTAGAGACAAGTTCTGGATGTCCTGTTAACCAGTTCTGGCTGTCCTGGAACTCACTATGTACAGCAGGTTGGCCTTAAATGCAGGGAGATACACCTGCCTCTGCCTTCTCAGTGCTGGGGTTAAAGGCATGCACCACCACACTGTTTTCTTATTTTCTAGGGACGAGATATATTCTCAACTCTCACCTGGAAGTAAATAATTCTGACATTTTCTACACTTTTCACATGTACTCACAGGCACGCAGGTGAGTACTTTAAAAAATCCTCTATTGTACAATGCCCATGTTTTACATCATGGATGAAGACTATAAGGAATCTACAAGGAAGCATAGTTGTCTGCCATTCCAGACAACTAACATTCTTGCCTCTACCTCATGGCTTCCTACCCCTGCACCTTCCTAATAATGTTCTTTTATCTTTCCTGGCTGGTACCATTCGGCCACAACTCTGCATGAGAATTTTTGTTCCCCGGAGTCTATGAGAGTGTGTCAGGTTTACTATTACAAGGCCTCATCCTGGACCCTTTTCTCATCCCATCTCCTTTTCAAGTTATGGTATTTTTCTCCACGATTCCCACCCAGTGCTCTTATCTTTTTAGTGTCCAAATGTCTTGAGTCCTAAGCACTTGGCCAATCAGCACAGATACTATTTCCAACTCCTCTGTGTAACCTGAGTATCCGGGAACAGATACTTCCCGACATAGTGTCAACAGCTGCACAGCCCTGTAAGGAACAGCAAAACTAATAATCTGGGCTCAAATCCCACTGCAGAGACTGCAGTATGAGCTCCTTACCCAATACACAGGGCCATCAACCAAAGAATGGATGTAAAAACGACTCAAGAAGGAAGCCCTGGAAGTTCAATTGACTGAACTAAAATGAAATAAGATTTTTTAATAGAATATGTATACTTTTTATTACAACAGTTAAGATAGCTTAATAAAAATGATATTGATTTCACAGTTAGTTGTAATGCAGTAAGATTGTATTTAAAAACCTAAGTGTTCTTCTTTAGACAACTCAGTTAGGATTATTTTTTCCACATTATGCTAAAAAAGCTTGTTTACCGTTTTCATTGATCCCATTGGCTTTGCATGTATTTTGTATTAAAGGATATTTACAACTCAGCAATAAATAACAGCCTCTGTAACAAGCTGTAGATATTTCTATAGATGTTTTAGTAATACTAAATGTCTTGTCTTTCAGGCATCAGAAAGTTACAATATGACTCCATTACTTCACTTCTGGGTACGTACCCAGAAAGCTCTATACCCTACCACAAAGGTATTCGCACTCCCATGTTCATTGCTACTTTATCCACTGTTACAAATAATTGGGATAAACCTAATCGTCCATTGACAGATAGATGGATAATGAAAATTTGTGATATATATTAATACTGTTCAGCTCCAGTGATGGCATGTGGGAAAAAGAACAAGAAAGGATAACCATAAGGGATGAATTATAAAAGAGGATATAAGGCTAATTGCTTCTCTAATTCCGGCTCTGTCATGGACTTTTCAGTTTGGGTGGTGGGTAAGTATGTAAAAATACATTTTGAGAGTAAAATTGTAAAATCCAGTGTGACGTTACACAGATTCCATCCCAAAATGCTACTCTAACTGTATGGAAATTTACTGAGATGTATTGTCATTGGGTCAGAGTGCTGATGTTTCACTAGTGTCAATGTAAATCAATAGCGTTTTTTAAATGTCTAGTTCTGTCATGTCTGTGGACCCCAAAGAGCACCAGGGAGCTGATTCTGATGCAAACACTCGAGCTCGGGCCAAAAGCAGCGGCTTTCAGGTGTAGAGCCCTGAGCTCAGGGAGAGAGGGGTTTTATTTAGGGCTACAGCAAGGTTTGAGAAATTCCAGCTTGGCAGTTACATTCAGCAAGGGCAAGCTTGTTACAAACTGATTGTGGATAACTAACTTTGAGTGAGCTATCTAGAGATCTCAGTAATGTTAGGTATTTCTGTGCCTTGAATGTTCTATTATAAAGTTGGTGGCCTGCCCAGCACAGATGCCCCATCCTGAGATAAGATACCTTCCCATTCTTGTGGTTACATCCAGGCTATTCCTTGAGTTGGGTCCTTTATTGTCTTCTCCCTGGAATTGGTGACCTATGGCCTAGTTTCTGGAACTTGTGATTTTTGTTGTTGGGGGTTCAGGACTGTTCTCTCAACTCATGGATCCCTAAATTCTTCCTTAGCATCTTTTGTTATGTTGTGAAAGCAATTTAACTACCTTGCCACAGGGGCCCCTAGGCTCCTGACAACAACCCATGCCACCATCTGTGTCCTATGTCATCACCTGGGCCAGGTAAACCTGTCTGCACTCCCACCTGTTCTCTCTGCTTCAGTTTCTCTCCCCTTCACTCCTCTGTGACTTTTCTCTCTCAGAGGGAGGGCACTATGCTTCTCTTTCTCTTCTAGAACTACGCTCATGTTTCCTTCACCCAAATAAATCTTTTCATGTCCAGATCTGTTGAGTGCACGGCATTTCTAAATATATCCTAACATCTTTGACTTCTCGTATCATAAGAATACTGCCCCAGCCCATGCCATGTGACAGTTGAGGTCAAATACTGTGGCCAGATTACAGCATGCAGTGGCTTTGGCAGCTACCAATACAGCTTATCTCAACCCAATATTGTCCCATTATTTCCTCTATTGACATTCTCAACTACAATTGAAGATAGACAGTAAATCTCAAACAAATAGCAGCAGGACCTGGTATGTGTTAGGACCAATGAAATGATGATGCACACAAAAGATTTTATATGAAAGAGGTTTATTAGATGGAGATGAAGAGAGAGAAGGAGAGAGAGACATGATGGAGGAAGGGAAGGGGCATTCTGAAAGAGAAAGGGGAGAGAGCAAGAGAGTAAGGGGGCAAGAGAGTGGCGGTTTGATCCTTTTAAAGACAAACTTAACCACATCTGCCAGGTGCAACACCTGGTGGGAGACACATGATGACATCATAGGTTGCTAAGCAACCCAGAAGCAGGCTGCCTAAATACTAACAGTAAATATGTGAGGGATGGACCTGTTAATTAGCTTGAGGCAGCCATTTCACATCAAAACAGCATGTTACATTATCACTGTTTATTTAGAGTGTGTGTGTGTGTGTGATCAAGGCATGTGTATAGAGGTCAGAGGACAACTCTCAAGAGCTATTTCTCTCCTCCAATGTGGATTCCACGAATCAAAATCAGATCATCAGACTTGATGGCAATCCTCCTCACGACAATACTTATTTCTCAATTTAAAGTAAGTTGAAAAATTAGGGGGGAAAGCCCACATGGTGTTAACTTTGTTATCTAATCTTGAATAGTGATATACACTTGCCAAGTGTCTTTAATCTGATACTTGACATATCTTAAAATGAAGTTTTAAAAATAATAATAAAGTTTTTTTTTCCTAAGTTTTTTCCTTAGAGTAAATCTCACAACTGCAGCTGTTACCATGGTTACTGAGGAGTTCTAACAGCAAAGCAATACCCTCAGCAGAGAAAACAACAATGCTTATCTTTGTTTTTGCTAGGAGGGAGCTCATGCCTTACAAATGGAAACATCTGTGTAACATCTGGGAGCCCCAGGGAACTGAGGAGTTTTAAGCCGAACCATAGAGAAGTGCGGCTGTCACTGAGCTCATGAGATAAACTTCAATGAAAAATTGCTGAGCCTCAGTTTACTTGTTTTGCAAAAGCTTTCTGAGTTAGCTAATAGAGGTAGGACTCAAACTGTGATAAACTTCAATGAAAAATTGCTGAGCCTCAGTTTACTTGTTTTGCAAAGGCTTTCTGAGTTAGCTAATAGAAGTAGGACTCAAACTGTCAGCATAAGGAAAAAAAAACCCAAGACATATTTAGTTGCATCTAATTCTTCTAACCTTTGTGATATTTTCTCTCTCTTCACTCCAACACAGGGGCGCTGCTATCCCTTTGCTGTTTGGAGGTTTTAATGAGCTAGAGTCTGGGAACTGTGCCAACAACTTATTCCAGCCTATTTAATCAAATTGATTTTCTTTATACTCTCTCAGAATATGAAATGAAGAAAAAAAATTTAGGTGAAGGACTAAGCTCTAATATTTTATGAGATGATTTGGTCCTTCACTAATATTGGTGGTCATGAAACCTCAGCATCATGGTCTCCTCAGGAGAATGAATATCATAATGGGGGAAAGGAGGCAGCACATAGCTATCACAGCTGAGCAGACATGTATGTTATAGGCATATTATATGTACATTAACATTTTTAAATTGTGGCAAAACAATTTCTAAATGCAGTTTGGTGGCATTGACTACACTTGCATTTTTGGGCAACTGTCTCTGCCTTCCATCTCTAGAACGTCCATCAAGTTGGAAAACTGAAGCTCTGCACTCAATAAACTTTAACCCTCTACTCTCCCATGCCCCCTTCTTGAATTCCAGGGGATTTAGGAGAGGAAACCCTATAATACAGTCAAGCCCCGATTTCCCCCTCATATTCTGCTCACATACTAAGTTGTTGTGAGTTAATAAAAAGTCACATTAGGAGGTCTTGGGGCACAGGATGTCTTTAAGAGCAGAGAGCCCAAATGCTGCTGGGTGCATTGTTGGAAGTAGACAAAACAAATGGCTTGCCTAGCAGAAATGAAATGTTTCACTGTTAGCCAGACTCCGGCTTGCCAAGTGTGTGTTCTATTTCTGCTGGGGCAGATTCCAAACACTTGAGTTTTACAAAACAGGCATTCAGTGCTTACTGTTCAGCCATGTTTATGATAGTGTTCATCAAGGTTAGTAACTTATTAGAGATCAGGGCAAAACCCATAGTAACCCAACATCAAACCATGCTTTCTCTACTGCTTATGCGGCCTGAGAACTTACCACAGATAGATAAGAAAGTAGTTTATGCAGACTAGGAGTAGAAAACACACTTTCTTCAATTTCTTTACAATTCACTGCAAAAGGAAACTATAGATATTTAGTACAACCCAATAAAAAGATCAGAATTGTATATGCTTAAAAGATTCCATTGACTCTATTAGCAAGTATTCCACCAAAGGTATGGGAATCCATTGTGAACTAGGGACAAGCTGGTGAAACTTAAAAAAATGATGTTTTTGTTTATACTTTGAGAATTTTATACAGCATATTTTAATCATATATATATTCATTCCCCTCCCCTTACCTCCTTACTCACCTAACTTCATGTTCTCTCTTTCTTTGTTTTCTTTTCTTCTTTTTTATTTTTGTTTGTTTGTTTGTTTGTTTTTGTTTTTTGAGATAGGATTTCTCTGTGCCACCTTGGCTGTCCTGGACTCACTTTGTAGACCAGGCTGGTCTTGAACTCACAGAGATCCACCTGGCTCTGCCTCCTTGCGTGCTGGGATTACAGGTATCTTCCACCACACCTGGCTGTTTGCTCTCTTTCTTAAGAGACAAACAAACAAGTAAACAAAAAGCAAAACCCAAACAAACTAAAAAACCCATGTAGTTTGTATTGATAGTCTAAGGTATAGACCCTGTCGTGGAGTGAGGTTAGATAATAAGCGTCTCGTCATTATAAAAAGCTGATTGTTGTCACGTGATGGCTGTGCGGTGAGAGAAAGTCATTTTTCTTCAAGGGAATAGCTGACGAATGCTGATGGCCCCTATAGGCTAATAATACATTTGAGTGGTTTGTTCCAGTTGGTGGAACTGTTTGGGAAGGCTTAGGGGATGTGACCTTGTTGGAGGTGTGTCACTGGGAGTGAGCCTATGCCATACCCAGTCAGCTCTCTCTCATTCTCACTCTTCCTCATGCTTGTGAGTTAGACGTGTGTTCTCCGCTCCTCCTCCAGCTCCAGGCTTGCCTGCCTGCTGCCTGCCCGCTGCCTTGTTTACCACTATGATGGTCATGGATTAACTGTCTGAGACTATGAGTTGCAAATACACTTGTTCTGTTTTAACTTGCCACAGTCACGGTGTCTCATCACAACAGTCAAGACAAAGTCAGACACAAATACTAGTGACTGACAGAATGTTATATTGAGGACTGGAGAGATGGCTCAGAGGTTAAGAACACCAGCTGTTCTTCCAAAGGTCCTGAGTTCAATTCCCAGGAACCACATGGTGGCTCACAACCACCTATAGTGAGATCTGGTGCCCTCTTCTGGTATGTAAGCACACATGTAGGCGGGATGCTGTATAAATAATAAATAAATCTTTTAAAAAAGGTGATTATATTGAGGAAAACAAACATAATTTAGTTACAAAGCAGCATGAGATCTGGTAGAAATATTGCAATAGCATTTAAAGAATGTTTCTCTGAGTCTACAACACCAGGGAAAGGAATACAATT
This sequence comes from Meriones unguiculatus, assembly GCF_030254825.1. Classification (NCBI taxonomy): domain Eukaryota; kingdom Metazoa; phylum Chordata; class Mammalia; order Rodentia; family Muridae; genus Meriones; species Meriones unguiculatus. Next base: position 12,101,737 of record NC_083355.1, on the reverse strand, counting down.
CTTACGTTAATGAAGTGCTTTTGGAAGATTTATTTTTGTGTGTGCACATATGTGTGTGTGCCACTGATATGCAGGTACCTCCTCTTCTGGAGGCCAAAAATAGACAATGGATTCCCTGGTGCTGGAGTTAGAATCTGTCATGAAGCCATGCTAGAAAGTGAACTCAGGTTCTCTGGTGAAGCAGCAAGCACTGTTTCCTATTAGACCTTAATTTATTTTTCATTGATTATATGTATGTGTGTGTACCTATTTGTATATGCACCTGTAAGCACACATGCCCAGAGAAACCAGAAGGTGTCAGATGCCCTGTAGTTGGTGTTACAGGTAATTTGACACAGCTTCTACCACCTGAAACAGCTTCTAGGAACTGAATTTCTGTCTCAGCGAGTGATCTTTAATGGCTGAGCTGTGTTTACAGCTCCTGATAATGAGGTTTTAATCCAGGTAAGGAAAGAAAAAAAATTACCTTTAGGAAATAATTCCTATCCTGTTATATAAACATATTTTTGAGTATGTGAAGTTATGTATGTGTATGGGTGTTTTGCCTACAGGTATGTCTGTGCATAAAATGTGTACCTGGTCCCTAAGGAATCTGGAAGAGGGTATCAGATTCTCTGGAACTGGATTTATAGATGGTCATGAACCTCTTTGTGGGTGCTGGGAATTGAACCTAGGTCTTCTGCAAGGGAATCCAAGTGCTCTTAACCACTAAGACATCTCTCCAGTCCAAAAGTTTATTGCTGTGCTGAGAACCCTGCAAGCTTTACAGCAGGCAGGGGAAAAAAAATGATCAGAGTGAATGAAATCCAGTTCAGCCTAGTTTTATTGTAACCAGTGCTGGACCAAGACTTCTAGCATCAAGCCGAGATCATTTTTATTTAGCCATACTTAAGCATGGCACAATTTCAGAAAAAATTAAAAAAAGTGTTCAGAGAACAAGGAACCCAGTCCCAAGTCAAGTGCACAACAATTTAAGACATGTTCACATTGAGAATCTTTACATAGTACATCTGTTTTATGCTTTTGTTTTCATTTTCCCACAAGAATGGATACTGTTGACTCAGAGATTGTGCCCAAGATTTAGGGTCTAGGGAGACTGATTGGGGTAAGCTTAATTCCTGCAGGTGTCAGGATTGGCCTGGCCATAAGAGAACATAAGAGTCACTTAGGCTGTTGAGAAGCACAAATGACATCTCTCAGAAGGATGGCTTTATGGTCTAAAATCAATGCTCAGAATTGAAGGGGAAAGGGTATTGTCTGGGATAAGTAAATTCTGGAAGATACAAACAGAGCCTGTCTCATCAGACAGCAAAGGATCACCAGGTTGTAAAGCTACATCATTCCGGGCATTCCAGGAAGAGCAGCTGTGCATCTTATTTTATTGAAGAGAAAAGCTGTGTGTTTAACTTTCCTGGCTTCTCCAGTGCTTATATGTGTGCAGAAAAAAAAAAAGGCATTTTTTTTGTCCTCTACATATTTCTTAATTGTATCTTTCTGATGAAAGGTAGCTTGGTCTTAGAACATTCCAGACATAAAATACAATATCTATGACAAAAAAAAAAAATGCTGGGATAAGGATTGCTTCTTTAAGGTAATTTTGAAGCATTAAAAACAACAACAATAACAATTGTTTTGTAGGCTTTCATCACCTGAATGTCTTCCCAGTGTCCATCTTCAAAAAGACTATGGCTGCCTTGTTTTCTCAATTTAAAAAGTATTTATTATTTTATTGATTTTGAGACAGGTCTTAGTCTGGACCACAGACTGGTCTGGAACTCAATAGCCCAAGTTGGCTTCAAACTCTTGGTGATCTTTTTGTTTCGATTTTCTAAGTTCTGGGTTACAGGTGTAAGCCAGCACGCCACCTTCCAATAGCATTATTGCTTACAGCATTTGCTTGGAGCATAACAAGAAAGGAGCTACATCTGGACCCTCCACTGAGTTACTGTGGTGGAGTCCTTGGTTGTCAACCTGATTACATCTATATTTTATTAAAACCCAAATGGCTGGAAACACCTGGGAGGAATATTTTTCTTAACTAAATCATTTGAAGTGGGAAGACCCACTTCTAAACTGATCTTTTGAGGCAGGGAGATTTACATTTAATCTTGACCTTTTGCTGGCAGCCTATATAAAGGACTTTAAAAAGAAAGATTGTTCTCTCTTTGCCTGCTCTCTCTTGCTAGCAAGTTCACTCCTTTGCTGGCATAAAAGCCTACTTTTTTGATATTCCAGCCTATACTGAAGACCAGCTGAGACATCCAGCCTCCTGAATTGAATAAGCCACTAAACAGCACTCCTCCATAGCCTCTGCATCAGCTCCTAACTCCTGTTTGAGTTTGAGATCCTGTCCTGACTTCTTTCAGTGATATACAGTGATTTGGAAGCATAAGCCAAATAAACTTTTTCCTCCCTAACTTGTTTTGGTCATGGTGCTTCATCACAACAATGATAACCCAGAGTAGGACAGTTGCTGTTCATGGACATGCTCCAGTGCCAGCCTTGGATGGCAACCCTGGACCTTTGTGTTTCTTCTCATTTTGTCATTTTTGCACCGATCATTGGCTGGGCAGGCAGTGGTCTTTGCTGTCCAGAGCAGGCACATTTAGTTCAGCTGACCATGACGCTTTAGAGATGGCAGCTGAGGGTAATGGCATCCAAACGCCCCTCTGGCTGTGATTGCCGAATGGAGGAAGGGAAGAAAATGTGTTGGGTTCTGAGGCACAGATCGTAAAGAAGAGTTCAGAGAACTTATTCTAAGTGCATGGCATATCTTCTCTTCTCAGGGTTCACAGGGGGACCTTCCATGAACAGTTGGAACTGTTCCACCTTCTCCTTGACATCATGGCTGTATTGATGTTCTGAGGCATGCCACAAGAGCAGGGCTGCTCATGGTTAGTTATGCCAAAGTTATATACACTCGCAGGCTCAATGGATGGGGACCATTATTGAGTTGCCTGTGACTCATGCATGTGGATTAGGATATTGTTGAACCATTCATGATTGCCACATCTGAATGAGGCTCATTACTCAGTCATTCATGATTGTGACACACGGATGGTGACAATTGTTGAGTCACTCTTTATTGTTGCATGTGGATGGGGATCATTAGGGAGCCAGTCATAATTGCTACACATGGCAGAACTTCAAACTGCAGAGGGGACATGGCAGCGAACGAAGGGAATGTTGACACCAGAACATCCATCACCTGCTAGTTTGGAACAACAACAAAACACATAATAGATATTTTTCTTTAAAGATATTGCAGTGAGCCTTTGTCACATGACCCAAATATAAAAATGTAGGCTTAGATTTTTCAAAAATCTACTTTATTTGAGGTTCTTAAACACTCTACTTCTCTTCCAACCCAGTGAACAGAGGTAGGGGAGAAAGAAGGTTGCCTTTTTTAAAAATATAACTTTTTATTTACTACAAATTATTCACTTTGTATCCCAGCTGTAGCCCCACCCTCCTCTCCTTCCAATCATGCTCTCCCTCCCTCATCTTCTCTCATGTCCCTTCCTCAGTCCACTGATAGTGGAGGACCTCTGCCCCTTCCATCCGACCCTAGCCTATCAGGTCTTATCAGGACTGGCTTTCATAACCTTCCTCTGTGGCTTGATAAGGGTGCTACCCCCTCAGGAATTGTTGATCAAAGAGCTAGCCACTGATTTCATGTCAGAGACAGCCCCTGTTCCCCTTACTAGGAAGCCCATTTGGAGACTGAGCTGCCATGGGCTACCTCTGTGCAGGGGTACTATGTTATCTTCATGAATGGTCTTTGGTTGAAGAATCAGTCTCTGAAAAGACCCCTGGGCCCAGATTGTTTGGTTCTGTTGCTCTCCTTGTGGAGTTCCAGTCTCTTTAGGTCTTTCTATCTCCCCCTTCATTCATAAGATTTCCTCAACTCGGCCCAAAGTTTGGCTATGAGTCTCAGCATCCTCTTCAATACCCTGCTGGGTAGAGTCTTTCAGAGGCCCTCTGTGGTAGGCTCCTGTCTTGTTGCATTGTTACAAATAAAAAAAGAAAACCAAGAAGCCGATTTGGGAAAGGAGCTGGCACAAAACTGCCCCCGAAGAAAGCTTTATTGGGAGAGGGTTCCCTAGAGGGGAGATTAAGGCTCTGACTCCCAAATAGAGCTCCATTGGGAGAGATAGTAGCCCAATGAAGGTGGGGGTTATCTGAAGTCAAACCTACAAATTTTCACCCCCCATTCACAGAGGATGCCTGACTTTGTAAGCTTCCAGAAGGCAGAGAGAAGATGTATGCCATGTAATTCCACCTGGCACAGATGTGCACAGAGGCAGCAGGAAGGACCAAACATTTATCTTACAGCTGCAAGGTCCTGTTTGTTTTCTCACCAATGCTCTGAAGACCCAGCTTCGACTGTGAGTTTACAGGTGTATAACGTGTCTTGGTCATTTGCACATCCCACTACTTTCTCACCCCCACTTTCTTTACTGAATTCTTTCTTCCTCCCAGTAAGTTATGGTTCCCACTTTCACGTGTTTGGGGTTGAATTTTGTATTTCTGGGACCCATGGAGTTTAATCACTATTGCTTGCATGAGTGTGGGTGGAGTGTTATTTACAGACCATAGCCAAGTTACCATGGCCATACCATGGGGAATAAACATCATTCTTCCTCTACCAGAGGTCATTCCCTGTAAGTTTACCCCCATGAGCTCCTCCTCAATCCATGATGAAATGTTGCTTGCCTCATTTTGTGCAGCTCTTGCTGTAGCACACTTTAACCCCATTTTCTTATTCTTTTAGTCTATAGAACATGACAAACAAGACCACCCGTTATGGCTATGGCATTTCTATCTGTATTTTAATCCACTATTCTCACCTCAAAATAAACATTTTTTTGTTGTTGTTGTTGTTGTTCCTTTTTCTTTTCTGTCTTTTTGAGACAGGATCTCACTACTCACCGTGCAGGTCAGCCTGGCCTCGAACTTGACGCAGAGCCCTCCCTGGCTTCTAACTTGTATCCCTCCTGTCTTGGGCTTCCAAGTGCTCGAATTACAAGCAGGTGCCACAGTGTCATACAAAGAAGAGCATTCTTAATGCTAATTTTTAAGGAAGGAAGCAAGATCTCTTGTCCAGTAGACCTTTTGCAATGAGAATGACATCAGCTTGAACTTGATAACGTTCACCTTGCCAAATTGGCTGGGGGTGTGAGTTGATTTATTATTTATGTGCAGTCCTCCAGAAGAAACATATTACGAGGGAAGCTTGGCTTCTCTGATGCTAATGTGAAGAGTTTTCAACAGCTGCAGGGAATCAACAGCTTAATGAGAAACAGCACCGGTATCTAATCTGTTGAGAGGGACTGCAACCCTAAGTTCCCACATTAGTAGAGGAGGAGATGAACAAAACACTAATTCAAGGAGCATGGCTCAAGGCAAGCAACAGCCTCCTCTTTTCAAGTTGGTTCAGAAAACCAGGCCTCGGCCCCACGGTGAGGCTTTTCTCCCAGTTGCTCACCATTGTCACTTAGGTATCAGAGGCTAAGTGGCTCATGACTTCCTTTCGAGAATGAGATAATATCTAACCACAATTCATGGCCGAGTCCCACAACAAAGCCATAAAATGACAAGCATCTCCCATTCGTCCTCCTTCTAAGCAAGGACATAAATTATAACCCACATCTCACATGGAGCTGGACTGCTGGTTGAAGGAGCAATAAATGTCTTCTATGAACAGAGTGCAGAGAAGTATCAGCCTGGAGATCCAAGGGCGAGAGGATAAATTAAGGAGAGAATTAGTCAGATTAAAATGTATCATCTTATAATAATAAAAGTGATGACTTGTTAGACAAGTTATTGGAGCTATTAGGTAACTTAGTAAGCAAAGCTAGAGAGAAAACACACAGGGCAGTAACACTACTCTATCTGAGCCCAAAGCCATATCTTGGTACTTTTATCCTGAGCTATTTCTCTTCAAACATTTTTATCTTTTTTTAATTAGCTAATTAATTAACTAATTAATTAATTTTACATCCTGATCTCAGTTTTTCCCCTCCTCTCCTCCCAGTCCCTCCCTCTCACCTTACCTCCCCATCATCCTTACTTCCTCTCTGTCTCCTCAGAAGAGGCTCAGAAAAAGAGAGGCCTCCCACGGATATCAACCCATCTTCGCAAACCAAGCTGTAGTAGGACTAAGCGCATCTTCTCCTGTTGTGGCTAGGCAAGGTAGCCCAGCTAAAGGAAAGGAATACGAAGGTGGCCAACAGAGTCAGATACAGATCCTGCTCCCGCTGTTAGGAGTTCCACATGAGGACTGAGCTGCACAACTGTTGTATATCTACTGAGGGCCTAGGTCTGTCTTATATATGTTTGGTGGTTCAGTCTCTGTGGGTACCTATGTGCCCAGGTTAGTTGATTCTGTAGGTTTTCTTGTGGTGTCCTTGTCCTCTCTGGCCCTTTCAATCCTTCCTCCCTCTCTCCCATGGAATTCGCCAAGTTCTGTCTTATGTTTGGCTAGGGGTCTTCACATCTGTGTTCATCAGTTTCTAGGTAAAGCCTCTCAGATGAAAGTTATGCTAGGCTGGAAGTATAGCAGAATATCATTAACAGTGACAGGGGTGTGCTCTTTCTTATGGCATGGGTCTCAAGGTGGACCAGTCGTTGGTTGGTCATTCTGACAATTTCTGCTCCATCTTTACCCCTACATATCGTGTTGGCAGAACAAAATGTGGGTCTAAGGTTGGTGGCTTGGTTGGTGTCCCACTCCCTTTATTGGAAGCCTTTGCTGGTTACAGGAGATGGCCATTTCAGGCTCCATATCTCCCATCACTGAGAGTCTTAGTTATGGTCACCCTTGTAGATGTGTGAAAGTTTCCATTGTTCTAGGTTTCTAGCTAGTCTTAGAAATGCCCTTTTCTCACTCTCACTGGTTCTAGTTCTCTCCCGGTTTTTCTGGAGGCCTCACAACCCCTGATTTCCAGCTCTACTACAGAGCAAAAGTAATAAAAACTGCATGTTGACAGTTCAGGCACTAAGATCAACAATTAACAAATGTGACCTCGTGAAATTGACAAGCTTCTCTAAGGCAAAGGACACCAACAAAAAGGACAAAACAACTGCCAATAGAATGGGAAAAGGTCTTCACCAACCATACGTCCATCCAACAGAGGGCTGATATCCAAAATATGTAAAAAAAAAAACTCAGGGAACTAGACATAACTTTAGTAATCAGAGAAATGCAAATTAAAAAAGACACTGGGATTCTATCTGATACCCACCAGAAAAGCTAAGATCAAAAACTTAAGTGACAGCTCATGCTGGCGAGGATGTGGAGAAAGGGGAACACTCCTACATTGCGGGTGGGAGGGCAAACTTGTATAGCCACTTTGGAAATCAACTTGGTGGTTTCTCAGAAAATTGGGACTAAATCAGCCTCAAGACCCAGTTGTACCACTCCTGAGCATGTACCTACAGGGTACTCTACCATACCACAAGGACACTTACTCAACCATGTTCACAGCAGCTTTATTCATAATAGCCAGAAGCAACAAACAATGTTGATGTCCCTCAATCAAAGAATGGACAAAGAAAATGTGGTACGCAATGGAATGTTACCTAGCTATTTAAAACAATGGCATCATGAAATTTGTAAGCAAATGGCTGGAACTAGGAAAGATCATCCTGAACGAGGTAAGCCAGACCCAAAAAAGGTGAATATGGTATGTATTCGCTTAGAAGTAGCCAGTAGCCAGAAAGTACAGGATAACCATGCCACAATCCACAAACCCAAAGAAGCTAAGTAACAGAGAGGGCCCAAGGGGGGATGCTTCAATCTCACTGAGAAGGGGAAATAGAATAGACATCAGGGGTAGATGGAGGGAGGGAACCAGGTAGGGGACAGGGTTGGGATGGGGAGGACTGAGGAAGAGAGACCTCAAAATTTTTGAAAGGAGAGCATTATATGAATTTTATTTTAAAGTTTAGATTGGGAATTATATTACATCTAATGGTGCATATATGTATCTCTGTGTGCATGTTCATTTTTGTTCAGGTGTTGGTGTGCATATATTTGTGTATTGTTCTTCAGCATAACAATCCATCCTTCAAAAAAAAGTCAGGCCTCTTCATTAGCTGATAACTCAACTCTTTGCCTAGGCTGACTGGTCACTGAGTCCCAAGGATCAATTTTACTCCACTTCCCCATTGCTGGGATTACAAACGCATGCCACTATGCCCAGCTCTCTTACATGGGTTCTAAGGCTCAAGCATGGGTCCTCTTGCTTGTGCACAAAAACTTTATTAGCCAAGCTGTGTATCCAATCCCTTAGTAACATACATTAATTTCCATGCTTCCCTTTGATTACAGGTCCAGTTAGGATACAAAGATGATGGCGGCCACGGTAGAGAGAGATTCCCTGGAAGTGCTCTCAGCTTCTCTCCTTTTCCTCGATTCTCCAATACCCTGTTCACACTCAGGGCTGTGTGGTATTTTATTGGAATTGCCTAATTAATTTCCATCTCTTCTACATAGTTGTATTTCCTGAATATATCTTTTTCATTTTTGTGTGCTTGGAACATACTATTTATCAGTCACCCAATAAAGTATCAGTTGAATTAGTGAACAAAATAAAGCGATTCAGTCATTGGAGAGATGCAAACACTGATATATGCAGCATGTTGTTCTCAAAAGAAAGAGCCAAAGCTTTGTGAAGCAAGAATCTCATTGAAGAAGTCTTCTACGTGTTACAGTTAACTTAAAACTGTGCCACGATTTTTAAGAATATGTATTATTGAAAGTTGAAAATGTAGCTTCCTGGTAAAATGTCTTGTACACCACGTGCAAGGTCTTGGGTCTTATTCTCGACAAACACACACATGTACACACACGTGCACACATGCATGGAAGCGCTCACATACACCCACAGGCATAACTGAAATCTGCATATGGACAACAACCAAGAACACTTTGTGAATGTAACTTCCCACTCTTGAGTCTACTAAGAACCTCATACAATCTGCAGCTTTGCCTGGGATCTCAGCCGGGACTCGCTACAAGGCGCATCAGGCACACCAGCCACTGCCGTTCTGTGCCTGCTCATTATGCAGGTGCCACGGTGAACTCACTTAGCATATGGTCAGGAATCTGTACACGGTTTTTAAAAAGCTACAATTATCTGGGAAAATTGTTATAAAATTAAACGGACATTTTAAACAGATGAGCACCGATCTCTTCAAAAGAAGACTTTCTCTTCTGGTTTGCATTTATTTGTTTTGTTTAAATGCTTCATAACTTTGGACTCACTAATAACGGCCAGATGAAGCTGTGGCAGATAAAATTTTGGCATTTAACTGGGTAATAATAATAATAATAATAATAATAAGAATCCAATGCCCTCGACAACAGACGTGAGAGAAACCAATGTGTGCATTTGTTGACTGGCAGGCATGGTTTTGGTGTCCTGTGCTATGTTGCTGTCATAAGAATATTCCGACAGGAAGCAGATACTCATTTCTGCTTTATTTTATAGCTACGTAAGAACTGCTAGAAAGGTGCGCATACTCCGCAACAAACAAAAGATGAAAACAACTGCCTGGCTGAGTTCTCTCACTTCTATCAAGTGTCTACAGAGCAGTCCCAGATGCGTTGGCTTGGGAACGGAGACCCTCCCGAGTTGCTGGTGGTGGCACAGACGTATGTGTGTAAAAATTAATGGGTCATTATAGCATTGGTGGCTCATCTCATCAAGGAGCTGGAAGAGAGAAAACTAACTGGGTGAATTCGCTTGACGCAGGACCTTTTTCTAGAAATGTCACTGTTTTTACTAAAAGCCAGCAGAGGTTGTACACCTGCGGATCCTTGACTGTGTCTGTCTCCCACCAGGAGCAGTCCAGTTTAACACCCCCGGCCTTCGTCTTTGGTGTGGGTACAGTTCCACACTGCATACCGCTCTGCTTCCTTCACCGTGGAGCAAAGGGCCTTGTCTTGCCTTGTTCCGTAAGTCTGTTTTGGGCATGTGTTTTGTGGTGTATGCCCATCATTACCCCACCTTTAGCTCCCGATACTAAGGTAACCCGTGTTCTAAGTGATTCTTTCCTTGTCTCCAAGTGCCCCCGAACGACGTGGAGCCCATGGTTGAGTGACAATGAGCCACTGGGTAGGTAGAACAGAAATAAAGATTTGAAGTAGACCCCCTGCAGATTACCCCAGCATCTCTTCATCGTGGAAGTCAGACAACAATGTAGGCAGAGATTATATTCCAGACACTTCAGGCATGCAAGGTCTTATCCAGCTGCTGCCTGACCCATGAGTGAGCCGAGGAAGGGTTCTGTTATCACATCCCTCTCGGCTTTCACACTCTTGTCCTCTAACGTGGGTATCGCTCATGCATCCACATCTTATCTGTAGGAAGAGTCTCAGTCACTTTTGCTCTAAAGACTGAAATACCCGACAGGAACAAAATGAAGAAGGCTTCATTTTGGCTTATGTGTTTGGAGGGAGCTCAGTCTCTGGCGGCAGGAAGACCTGGTGGCAGATGGAGCCTTGGATTCCATTTGAGGACAGAAAATTCTCTAGAACCAGGTGCAGGTGTAAAGGTCCACCCTTGATGACCAGCTTCTGGCAGGTAGAGCATTCTTTTCTTTAAGACAGGGTTTCTCTGTGTAGCCTTGGCTATCCTGGACTCAATTTGTAGCCCAGGCTAGCTTTGAACTCACAGAGATCCACCTGCTTCTGCCTTACCCTCCCCACCCCCATTCAAGTACTGGGATTGAAGGCATGTGCCACTATGTGCAGGGCTAGACCATTCTTTTTTTTTTTTTTTTTTGTCTTTGCCTTTTTTTAAAAAATTTTATTTAACTTTTATTAATTACACTTTATTCACTTTGTATCCCCCCGTAAGCCCCTCCCTCTTCCCCTCCCGAACCCACCCTCCCTCCCCCTTCTTCATACATGCCCCTCCCAAAGTCCACTGATACTGGAGGTCCTCCTCTCCTTCCTTCTGATCTCATCAGGAGTGGCTGCATTGTCATCTTCTGTGGCCTGGTAAGGCTGCTCCCCCCTCAGGGGGAGGTGATCAAAGAGCAGGCCACTCAGATTATGTCAGAGGCAGTCCCTGTTCCCATTACTATGTAACCCATTTGGACACTGAACTGCCATGGGCTACATCTGTGCAGGGGTTCTAGGTTATCTCCATGAATAGTCCAGAAAATTTGAACACAGGGAACTTCCCAGAGACTCATACTCCAACCAAGAACTATTCATAGACCACACTTCTTAAAGGTGCTGCACAGGTTTCAAAACAAGCTCTGTAAGCTGGGGACCAAGTGCTCGAAATAGGAGCCTATGGAGGCCATGTCAGAGTCAAACACAATGACAGTTTTGAGTGGAAAGATCAAACTTTCCTGGTCTTTCTATGACATCTCTATTAATAGAGGTCTAGACTACCTCTATTAAATTTCAACCCAGTCTGCTTACTGGTCTGCTGAGTCCCCTGCTTCCAGGGTGAGAGCTGGATCCATCTTTGCTACCAGCTCCAAATGAGTGAATCAGCTCTTTCCTCAGATAAGGCTCAGAGAGGCTCTGCCGGTGCAGTGGTGATGAGAACACCGCAGACAGACGCACTGGGTGCTTGGCATTGTTCAACTTCAGAAGCCACGTTCATCAAGGAAATGGTTCCGATGACACGTCTGTTTCAGATCTCCCCATCACCTCATTCGGATGGCTCTTCTTTATTCGTTTAACAATTCATCCACATTTGCATTGGTCTCCGTGAAGGGAGCGATCTGACCTCACGCTGCATTTACTGGAAGCTGTCTTCATGGTTGTTCCGGGAAATAAGGCAGATGAATTTAAGGTTCTCATATGCAAGCATTTTTTTTTTGAAGAAAAATCAAGTTTTTCTTGATACAACGCCAGCATTCTACAGTCATTTTCTTACATATCTACAAAGAAGGAAAAAAAAAAACAACAAAAATATATTCATTTCCTTTCCGACTTGTGGGATATTCTTCGCATATGCATCTTTCTGTCCCAGAGGTCTTCAGCAGCTGCAGAAGTTGCAAATGTTCATTGATTGTAAAACGTGGCTGGACAGATGGGGCTAATTCCTTAGAGATACAGATTTAGCCACTTCTGATGGTGAGAAATTGTAGCATTCTCTTTTGAAACCGTTTGTGGAAATAAAAATGGAATATAACATTTTTTTGAGTGCCTGTGTTTTTTTAATCCATCATTTCCCTCCACTCATTATGTGTTCTCCAAATGTTATTTTTTTTTCTGTCATTGAGTGTAAGCTAGTTTAACTCCTTTTTGTAGTACAAGAAGGAACAAATTAAAAAAGTGAGAATGTTAGGGAACCAGGGATATGGCTCAATCAGTACAGTGCCTGCTGTACAAACACAAGGATCTAAGTTTAGATCCCCAGGACTCCCTTTAAGCCCCCTTTAAGAAGCCTGTTGTGGTTGTGTTCATCTGTAACTCCAGCTCTCGGGAGGAAAGCTCACTGACCCCCAGCTCCAGCTGAATCGATGGGCTCTAGGATCAATGACGGAGCACATTGCAAAAAATAAGTCAGGAATGATGAAGGAAGAACTCCGGACCTCAGCCTCTGCTATCAACATGCATTCTACGTGCACACCTACATGAAGACATACCTAATTCACACACATGGGCACATACATGAAATGCAGTAACACACGGACTAGAATGTTTTGCTGTAGTTCTGTAATTTTCTATTTAAAATATTTGCATGTTTAAGAGGTGGTTTTTCTTAATATGGGACAACAAACAGCTACTGAATAACTCCCATGGTGTTTGTAACTGTTCCGTGCAAACAAAAAGAGAACAAACAACCAAAAAGGCTCAAATACAACCTTTGACCTCAGTTTCTCTCAGCCTTAAAAACCACAGGTTCCTTTAAATGATAAGAGTACTCTCTTTCTGCTATTGATACATTGTGGACAAATATAATAAAATACCCACAAATTTGAGACACCTTAGTCTATCAGTTTAATAACTTTGAACGTGTGGTGGTTTCAATGAGAATACCCACTATGGGCTCATACATTTGAATACTTAGTTCTCAGTTGGTAGAGCTGTTTGGGAAGGATCAGAAAGTATGGCCTTGTTGGAGGAGGTGTGTCGTTAGGAGTGGGCTTTGTAGTTTCAAAAGATTCATGCCATTCCCAGGGTGCTGTCTGCTTTCTATTTGTGGTGCAGATGTCAGTCGTCAGCTGCGGCTCCAGTTGTCAGATGCTGCTCCAGTGCCTTGCCTTCCTGTCTGCTATCATCCTCCCTGCCGTGATGCTGATGGACTCCTATCCCTGTGGAACTGTAAGCCCCCAATACACCTTTCTTTCAAATACAACTTTCTTCTATAAAGAAAACACCATGCCTTTCCATGGTGTTTTATCACACCAATAACAAAGTAACTAAGACAGAACACCAGCAGAGGGAGATGATAGAGCTCCTGCACCCACTGAGATATTGCCTTAGTTGTTTTATAATATAATATTAGCATAATTCGATACCCAGAGATAAAGTTGGCAATAGAACTTAATACCATTCAAATCCCAGATCCAATATGGATATATTGGTGGAGGTTGAGGGACTTATTATTAACTCTATGGTTTGGCAATCATTCCAACCAAAATTAAGGGAACAGCACCAGTTGAAGCCCTTGTCAGTCTCTTGTTTTGGCCTCACCTGATGACTATAACCTGTAAGATGAAATAAACGTTGTAGGCATAATGTTATTTAGTTCTGTGTAAAGATTTGAACGCTGCTTTCTTTGGCCCATCTCTAGTGGTAATCCTTGTTCTGAGAATCTCCTGTCTCAATGTTGTGTAAGCATTGCTCCCCAATTGTTCCCTGATAGGTTAATAAAGAAGCTTAACAGCCAGTGACTGAGCAAGGGAGTGAATAGGGCTGGACTCCCTGCCAGCCAGGGGAGGGGGAGGAGAGAGAAAAGAAAGTGTGATTTCAGTCATTAGGAGAGGTTCAGGAGACCTCAGGAGAGAGCAGCTGGAGCAGAGAAACCATAAAAGGCAAGGATCTCAGTGATTTCGGCTGAGAGGTAGCCATATTAGCTTAGAGGGTTAAAGTAGTGATACTGCTTGGTTGTTGTGCCATAAAGCTTATTTGGGTTAAGATAAAACTGCATTAAAATATTAAAATGACCACTAGCAAAACCACTTTCTCAAGGGCGTGGTTGGTGCCCACCTGTAATCCCAGCATTCTGGAAGGCAGAGGCAGGTGGATTGCTATGAGTAAGAGGCCAGCCTGGTCTACAAAACAAGTCCAGAACAGCCAAGACTACACAGAGAAACCCTATCTCAAAATGAAACAAAACAACAACCACAGATCCTTTCTTCCCAAGCTGTTTTTGGTCAATGTTTTCTCACAGCAACAGGAAAGCAAACTAGGACAGGAATTAGTGCCAGAGAATAGGATCTTGCTATATTAGAACTCACCATGTTGTTTTGGAGAGGGTTATTGAGGGCTTATGGGGAGAAATTGAAGTTTGGTGTCCTGAAAGGCCAAGATAAGCCTTGGTTGGAGGCTCAGCCTTAGTTTCAGTGGAGACCACATAATACTGGAGATGCCAAGATCATGGGATGACCACCAAGGACAGCAGCAGGAGTGGAGTAGAGCTGGTCTGAGCCTGAGAGGCAAACTGTGTGTGTTGTAGACGGCAGAGCCAGAGAACTGGCACTTTCCAAGTCCATCAGAGGCCGGATGATCATGAGTAAGTCCCAGATATAGGTCACTGACCTATTTACAGTGTTGGATTTGGGTTTTACTTTAATTTGATTGTTCCTATGTTCTAGTTCTTTTATTTTGGAATAAGAAACACATAGCTTTTTTTTTTTTTCACTTTACAGGAACCCACAGTTAAGAGATTTTTGGATTTTTAAAGAGAACTTGTTCTTTCCTTTAATAATTGTAATTATTTGACAGGAAAATGAATGAAACTTGAAAAGATCATGCTGAATGAGGTAATACAGAGCCAGAAAGACAAACCTCACATGTTCTGTCTCATCAGAGGCTCCTAGTGCCACCTTTCAGAGGTGAGACTGGAGTGACTGCAGAAACCAGAAAAGTCAAAAGGTGCATTTCTGGGGATGGGGGTGGGGTGAGTGACGCAGAAGAGAAGGGAGTAGCCTGGTAAAAGTGATCTATTTGGAAAAAATGGGAGAAAAAGGAAGACTCCAACTAGGGAAAGGGAGGGAGATAAATACAGAAGACGAGAGGAAGGTAAAATAACAGTAAGGATGTCTAAAAATCCAGAAGGAATCATAACATTGATTAACTGTTTTGAGGTGCAAAATAACCTATAATATGCATAATTCAGTGCATAAATATGCATATCCAGGTTAAATGATTGTCAGCCCAGAACTGGGCCAACAATTCTCCCTCCAAGAACTAAAGACCGTCTAATGAAACCACAGCATCAGGCATGAGAACCGCTTTCTTTGTGTTGTGGTCATGGTTGCCCAAGAGACTCCCCAAACACTAAAGGCTATTGCTATTACTGTTGGTTGCCTGACCCTTCCAGAGATGGAAGGTAAATCCCCGTTGATGAAGACAGCATGTACTTCAGATGCAAAAAGCAAAGGCCCCTGACCTGAATTCCTTCTCCTCCGAGGACTATCTTACCCCTCTTCAAGGAAACTTATTTTTTTCAGCAGACAGACACCACTACAGAAAATCAGAGCCAATAAAACGTGAGAGTTATGGAGCCCAGGCCCAGTGGAAACATCTACAAAACAACTCCTGCACCTAAGGCCCAGAAAACATGGTTGTAAGAGCTAGAGGACCAGGAAGTTTACTGTGAGAATGTGTTTCCTCGTAATGTCAGGAGCTACATCCATCAAGTCTCACTAAACATGATCCAAACAAGGACCACAGCAGACATGGCAAAGAGGATGGGGAAAGCCCATGCAGCCTCAACCTTACACAACAAACTAGGGGGTCCTGGAAGCAGGAGAAGTAGTCTTCTCAGGGAAGAGAACAACAACTAACTATCCAATAGCAAATGGTCAGACCTTAAACCATATGTGCAAGTCACAGATAGACTGAGCTGGCTGTATTTATCTATTCATATATGCATGCAAAACAATTAATAAAAAAGAGGAATAAGAGAGGAAGGAGGAGTATATTGGAGGGTTTGGAGGAGGAAAGGGAAGGGGGAAATGATGGAATTATAATATAAAAAATTAGAGAAGTAATTTAAAACAAAAATTGAAACAAAAATTGCAATTAAAAAACATTGTTAGACTTTTAAAGTTATGCTGCATTTTATATTATACTATAATTGTGTATTAGATCTTAGGGACAAACAAGAAAGAAAGTTTTATATTTGTGTGAAAAAGTTGATAAGAGGTGGAATGTTAAAGTTAGCTTCAGATGTCAACCTGACTCAAACCTAGAGTCCCCCAGGATGAGGGAACCTCAAATGAAGAGTGATCCAGCTCAGGTTGGCTTGTGTTCATGTCTGTGATGTGTTTTTCAGTTATTTATTAATTGGGGAGGGCCCAACCCACTATGGGTGGTGCCTCCCTTAGACACATAGGCCGGGGCTGTGTAGGAAAGCAAGCTGGGCAGGACATGAGGAGCAAACCAATGAGCATCATTCCTCTGGGGTGTTTGCTTCAGTTCCTGCCTTCAGGTTCCTGCCTTGGCTCCCCTCTACTAAAGTCTGTAACCTATAAGATGACATAAGCCCTCTTCTCCTCAGCTAGGCTTGGTCAGTGCCCTCCTACAGCAACAGAAAACCAAACAAGGACACATGGCCTAATAGAGGTAAAACCCACGAGCATTGTCTTTGATGTCTTGGCTTTTGGAAGTAGCTTGTTGGGTGTTTTTGGTAAAGAGGAAAAATGCTGCCTTATTTTACATTGGGTTTAGATATTTGTGCTCTTGACGTCATTTGGTCCTCTTCACTGGTCTTCGAGTCTTTGTGAGCTTACTGAACTCCCTTGTCTCCTTTGGAACCTTCACCTTTTAGAGTTTTGTCAAGTTTATTGTGCTCCCAATGGGGTCATGTCCACCCTCCCTCCTTTCTCACCTCGACATCATCTCTCTCCTTCTAGACCACATCTCTCTCTTTTTCTGCTTTCTTTGCTGATGCTTGGCCTTACTGGCTTTCTTATGTTTATGGTCTTGAGCCTGGCCTTTACTGCAGAGCCATCTCTCCAGCCTTTACAGGGCTCTCTTAAGGGATCTGGGATGGAGGCTCTTGGACTTTCTGAGCCACAACCATTCCTTTCTAAACTCCTGTGTTAGAAAGAGCTGATGTGCAACATAGTATTTCAGAACTCTGTGTCCACCCATGTAGCAGTCTCCGTGTGTGTGTGTGTGTGTGAGTATCTCTGCTATTGTAACCCCTCATTAGAAAAAAAAAAAACAAAACAAAACCAAAACCAAGGAAGTGGCCATTCAAAAAGGAACACACAGAGTTTATATCAAGTGCAGACTGGATGTTATTGTCCAGACAGCTGCAACTAAATGCTCAACAGCTGTGGTTTGACAAAATAAATGAATAAAATTTGATGTTGGATGGCTTAAAACTGTGACTATGAGCACTACACAAAGGTTCAGATGGCCCTTGGTTCAGGATAGCATGGTTCTGAAAATAAATAGCTCCAGGCATCGCTGGTTTCTCTTTTCGTATGCTCTGTTTTCCAGTTCTCGAGAAGGTTTAAGCTATCACCTTGTGGGCTGCTGGTCTTGCCCTTCTCCAAATCACTATAGAATTAAACTACTCACTGGATTTGATTTGTTTTCCTAGTGTCAATGTTGCTGCTGTTGCATTTGATCTAGACTCGGCCACTTTTCTTTGAGTCCCAGAAACCCACAGACTATAACTAGAAGGGCCAGTCAGTCACCATTGCAGAAATGTTTGTTCCTGTTCTATACTTGAGCATCTTTTGGATATATGCCTAGGAGTAGTATAGTTGGGTCTTGAAGTAGCACTATTCTTTTTTTTTCGATTAAATGAATTTTATTACATTTTTTAACTTTTTTAATTTTTTTATTAATTACACTTTATTCATTTTGTATCCCCCCATAAGCCCCTCTCTCCTCCCCTCCCGATCCCACCCTTCCTCCCCTTTCTGTATGCATGTCCCTTCCCAAGTCCACTGATAGGGGAGATTCTCCTCTCCTTTCTGATCTTAGTCTATCAGTTCTCATCAAAAGTGTCACTATTCTTATTTGTCTGAGAAAGCACCAGATTGATTTCCAAACTGGTTGTACAAGTTTATATTCCCATCAGCAATGGAGGTTCCTCTTTCTTCACATCCTCTCCAGCCTGTGTTGTCACTTGAGTTTTTGGTCTTAGGCATTCTGATGGTTGTAAGGTGAAATTTCAGGGTTGTTTTGATTTGAATTTCCCTTATGACTACGGATGTTGAGCATTTCTTTAAGTGTTTCTCTGCCATTCGATATTCCTCTTTTGAGAATTCTCTGTTTAGCTCTGTACCCCAGTTTTTAATTGGGTTACTTGATTTGTTGCTGTTTAACTTATTTTTTAGCTTTATATATATATTAATTACAGTTTATTCACTTTGTATCCCCCTGTACCTCCCTCCTTCCTCCCCTCCCAATCTCATCCTCCTTCCCCCTTCTCCACCCATGTCCCTCCCCAAGTCTACTGATAGGGGAGGTCCTCCTCTCCTTCCTTCTGATCCTAGTCTATCAGGTCTCATCAGGACTGGCTGCATTGTCTTCCTCTGTGGCCTGGTAAGGCTTCTCCCCTCTCAGGGGGAGGTGATCAAAGAGCAGGTCAGTCAGTTCATGTCAGAGACTGTCCCTGTTCCCATTATTATGGAACCCACTTGGACACTGAACTGCCATAGGCTACATCTGTGCAGAGGTTCTAGGTTATCTCCATGAATGGTCCTTGGTTGGAGTATCAGTCTCAGAAAAGACCCCTGTGCCCAGATTTTTTGGTTCTGTTGCTCTCCTTGTGGAGCTCCTGTCCCCTCCAGGTATTTCTATCTCCCCCTTCTTTCATAAGATTCCCTGCAAGCTACAAAAATTTGGCTATGAGTCTCAGCATATGTTTTGATACCCTGTTAGGCAGAGTCTTTCAGAGGCCCTCTGTGGTAGGCTCCTGTCCTGTTCCCTGTATTCTCCCTCTTCTAATGTCCACCCTCTTTGCCTTTCTGAATGGGGATTGAGCAACTTAGCCAGAGTCCTCTTTCTTGCTTAGCTTCTTTAGGTGTACAGATTTTAGTATGTTTATCCTATATTATATATCTAATATCCACTTATGAGTGAGTATATACCCTGTGTGTCTTTCTGCTTCTGGGATACCTCACTTAGGATGATCTTTTCCAGATGTCCCTCAGTTGAGGAATGGATACAGAAATTGTGGTACATTTACACAATGGAATACTACTCAGCAATTAAAAACAAAGAAATCATAAAATTTGCAAGCAAATGGTGGGATCTAGAAATGATCATCCTGAGATGATCCAAAAAATCTGGGCACAGGGGTCTTTTCTGAGACTGATACTTCAAACAAGGACCAAGCATTGAAATAACTTAGAACCCCTGCACAGAAATAGCCCATGGCAGTTCAGTGTCCAAGTGGGTTCCATAATAATGGGAACAGGGATTGTCTCTGACATGAACTCATGGGCTGGCTCTTTGATCACCTCCACCTGAGAGGGGAACAGCCTTACCAGGCCATAGAGGAAGACAAAGAATCCAGTCCTGATGAGACCTGATAGACTAGGATCAGATGGAAGGGGAAGAGGACCTCCCCTATCATTGGACTGGGGGAGGGGCATAGGAGAAGAGGGAGGGAGGGTAGGATTGGGACAGGATGGGGGAGGGGGCTAAAGCTGGGTTACAAAGTGAATGAACTGTAATTAATGAAAATAAACTAAAAAATAAAAAAAGAAAAAGAAAAAAATAGGAGATAATCTTCATCATTACTTGGCTGGATTTATGGTAATAAACATGAATGGGAGCAAAGGGGTTTGTTTTAGATTATTATTCTTGGCAGACAATATCCCAAGCATTGATCTAAATGTTAGCCTATCCAAACCCTCACCATAGTTGCTTATATTAGAAAATATTTTAAAATATTTTTTATGAAATTTGTAAATACGAGACCATTGAGGAAAGAAAGGGGGAAAGCACACAAAGATCATGAAATAGAAAAATTGGCTAGGTATACTGGTGAATTCCTTTAATCTCATCATTAGAGAGAGGCAGAGGCAACTGGATCTTTGTGGGAGTTTGAGGCCAGCCTAGTGTAGATGGACAGTTTCAAGCCAGTCAGGTCATGGCTAGATCCATTGATGTTCTCTCTCTCTCTCTCTCTCTCTCTCTCTCTCTCTCTGTATGTGTATGTGTGTGATTTTACTTTTTCATATGCTTGGTTATGTGATTCAAAACTATATTCATGAGTTTTCTGAAGCCACATAACAAATTTTTATAAAAGATCAGTTTTAACTCAAGCATCTCTAATGCTCAGCTTTCATGTTACAGTAAAAATATGGCACAACTAATTTCTCATGGCAAGTTTTGGCTTTCCAGATTATGTCTACACCATCAGGTCATCAGTGGATATCTTACATATGTGGTTACTGGATGCTGTGACCAATAGCTTGTCAGTATTTTTAGCTGTAACTGACTCTTCAGAGCATCAGGTACCCTGAGAGTAAATGTATGGATTTCACATTCTACATCAGAAAAGCATGCTTAGATGTTTTGATTAAAAAAAATTATCTAAAAGTTTTAACTAAATATAGCACACTCAGAAATTCGAACAATTGTATAAAAGTAACTTTATTTAGCATTCTATAGAGATGCCCTACGGAGATGTGGTAGAAGCTAGGCTGCCCTGTGGTCCAGCCTCTACCTAGCGCTCATCCCTTTTCTCCAACCCCTGAAGAACCATCGTGGTGTTTATAATATAGATACTAAACTATTTCATTGGTCCTATAAAAATAGTTGTCTTTAAGAAACGACACAGTCTTACGTAGGAACGGGAAGCATTTTTGGGTTAAGCTTCTTCCTGTGGGAGGAGCTTCCAATTCGCCGAGACATCTAGTTCCTCTTCCAAGCCATCCAGCTCCTGCTCCTTGGAGAGCTCCAGGAAGACCTGGAAAGGATGGAGAAGAAGGAGGGATGTCACATGTGGCCACGAGTGAGGTAAGAGTAAGCAAATTACATGTGTGCATTTCATGGGTGGTAAAATCATTACAACTAACTCACCTGCTCCAGGGTGGACTGGGAAAGGCTGTAGTCCTCCAGGTCAAAGGTCTGCTTAACTGTGTAAGGATAAATGTATTTAGGAGCATAAATATTTTCTCATGTAGACAGTCTCATAAGCCAACAGGAGGTATGCACAATTAAACTGTTAATTATGCTATGACAATTCCACTCACTTGAAAACGCATCAACATGTTTTCTTTGACTGGGGAAGCATTGCTTGAGGTAGGCTTATATGCTGTGTGCTTTCTGGATTCTGGGCTTAAGAAAGAAAATGAGAGTGGGAAACGTTCCTTTCTTGTGCATGAGCCAGTGGTTTTGCACATCCACGTAGGAAGATGTGGATTTAAGACACCTGAATCAGGTTGCCTCTGATGATTCTGGAGAAGGCTGTCTGAGGTTTGCTAGGGAGGGGATGGCTTCACACACTCTTTCTAAAAGGCACCGAAGAGTCATCTGATTGAACTTGGAATCTTCTTTGCCAACCAGAAGGGCAGTTAGAGTTTGAGTAGGAGCCAAGCAGGTTGGCAGTATGCACCCCAAGGTCCAAGGCTAGTGTTGGGCTTGGGATAGAGCTGCAGAGTGACTGTAGCAAATGGCCACGAGGCCCGGAGAGTGGGACACTTAGCTCAGAGAATGGGAGAAAGGGTCACTGTGGCTGCACATACTGTCAGCAGGAGTCACAAAGTTCTTCTAGATCTAGTAGATCTGACCTGCCTGTCAGATCTGCTGGATTTGACCTTCTCTTCTCTTCCTTTCCCCATTTTTTTTTTTTGAGACAGTGTTTCACTCTAGCTTTTGCTGGCCCGGAACATGTGGTAATCTTCTTGCCTCAGTCTCCAGAGTATTTGGGTTACAGGCATGAGCTGTTATGCCTAGTAGTCAGTTATATTACAGCAATAAAACAATAAACCAGTCCACAGAAAATTAAAGCAACACATCCTTCATAGTTCCAAAAGAAAGCATTTTCTTAAATGTAATTAAGTTTGACTCTGACTGTACCGAGATATATATATATATATATGCAAAAAACACACCAAAAACCTGGAAAGCGAAAGTAAAACTCACTACCATTTCTCCTTAAAGTTGGTGCTTCTAAAATTCAGATTAATATCTAACTCTTAATCTTATTGTGTTATGTCACGTTTCATTTCTGTTATGGGCATAGATTATCATATGATTTAGAATTGTTCTCTCCTCAGAGTCTCAGTCTCTGAGACATGGCTCTTACCCTTCTCTAACTTGAAGAAAGCTTGGGATAAAGGCTGCACGTCTTCCACTGGTAACTTGTAAACCATCAGAGAAGAGAACCTGAGAGCAAGGAAGGAGAGGTGAGCTAAGGCAGATGTGAACTAACTGCAAGCGTCCCTCTGGCCAGCAGTGACTATTTTCAATTAGGACTAGGAATTCTTCAGCACTTCTACTCTCTTGTTCTTTCTGTGTGTCCACAATGTGTGTGAATGTGAGTGTATGTATGTGGATGTTAACTCATGTGTATGGGTCTACATGCACACACAAAAGCCAAGGGACAACCTTGGGCACAGTTCCTAAAACATTATCTCTCCTTGTTTTGTTTTTCAGTGTATTTCTGGACTGGAATCTGCTAAGTAGGCGGGGCTGGCTGGCCAGTGAACTCTGGGGATTTCCTTTTCCTGCTTCCCTCCCAGCACCTCAGAGCTAGGATTACAAGTGGGTGCCACCATATTCTCAATATTCTCTTCTCTTCTCTTCCCCCATCATGTTCATCAGCGAAGGATGTAATTTCAGACAAAGAGACAAGGAATCCATTACCAAGTAATATCAGCAATGGAAATTTAAAATAATAACCTTTAAAAGATAAATGTGGACATCACAGAGACTTAAAGTGTATTTCATAAGATACTTTCTTTTTCAGAGCATATGGGGCAACCATCTCCTATACTGTGCTCATTCTCTGCACCTTCATTACATAGTTCTGTTTGGTGGGGCTGTGCACTGTTTAAAAGGCCAGACTCCACCTAAACGAACATCGGTACAAAGTCCCAATTTATTTCTAATATCAGAGATCAGACCTCTACTCTTGCCTGATGCATCTAAAACAAAAAGGGGGAACTGTAGAGAGCTGCGGAATGCTATGCCTTAAAGATGGAGCTGGTTTCCGCCTTCCACCTTCCCAATGGTGAGTGCTCTCTGTCACGAACAACTCCACATTTGGCTAAGGCTGAGGATCTGGCTTGCTTCCATGTATGTGGACTTATCTGCATTGCCCACGTGGCACGCCTGGGTTGGCTACCCAGAGGCTATTTAAGCTGTGGGCTGGCTTTCCCCAGGGTCCGAGGATTGTTCAAGGTTCCTGAATAAACTGCATTGAAAAAAAAAAAAAAAAGGCCAGACTCAAAACATTTTTGGAATCACAGTATGTGTGTGTGTGTGTGTGTGTGTGTGTGTGTGTGTTTGTCAGAGTGTGCTTACACAGAGGCCAGATATTAACTTTGGGTGATTTTCTTTATTGTTCTCCACCTTATTTTTAGAGACAGGTTCTCTCACTTCCCTGGAGCTCAGCAGTTCAGCTAGACTAGCCAGCAAACAACCAAGATTCCCCTGCTTCCACTCCTGGTGCAGGGAATACAGGAGTGTACCCTCACGCTGGGCTTTTTACGTGGGTATTGAGTAACCAGATTCGGAATCCCGTGCTTGCACACCAATCACTTAACCCGAGTCACCTTCTAGCCCCGCCCCCCCAATACATCATTTTAGTTTAGGATGACAATCTTGGACCCGAGTCACCTTCTAGCCCCGCCCCCCCAATACATCATTTTAGTTTAGGATGACAATCTTGGACCCTGAAAAGTCTCTGTGAGGAAGAACTAAGATGACACAAGCCATACACAGTACCCAGCACATAGTAGGGCCACAACACATGGTACATCCGCTTTTACATCAGCTCTATCTTCTCTGGCTTGCTTTCCATCATGTGTCTATTGAGTAATTTTTCTTCGGCCAAGTTTCCTTTCAGCTGACTGTATATTAAACAGGGGGAAACCAGCTTTTGGTACCAAATCAAAACCAAAGGCCCGCTTTACCTTTCCTGCCGAGCAGCGTGGGGGAAAAGCCTCAGGACCTCTGTGTTGAGTGGCTCCACCTGCTGGAGGGTCTTCACCTTCATCTCCAGCAGGTAATCTTTGCCAAATTTGCTTTTCAGATGTTGGATGGAGCCAATACACCTGGGAGTTGGAGAAGGATTTGTTCAGAATAGGGAGGGAGAAAAGCGTGTAAGACAGTGTTTGAACCCCTCAGCTTGCTGCTAGGTCTGCCTTAGGGTCCTTCCTGTTAACCGGGGTCTATGGTTTCCAGGCAGTAAATTTATTTCCTGTCTATAGGCAAAACCATCTAGTTACACACTGTGGGAGTGAGTGTGATCTCAAGACACATACTCACCTCAACCTCCCAGACACCATGATGGCCACTCGGTCGCACACGGCCTCGGCCTCTGCCATGTAATGGGTGGTCAGCAGGGCGCCCCTCTCTGTGTTTTTGATGATGGCTCTGATGGCTTGCCTAGATTGTCAAGACAACGCTGGCAACTTAAAAGGCATTGTAATAAACAGGAAAAGGATAGAGAAAGGCAGCGAGCTTTGGGAAGAGCACTCACAGGGTACAGCGTTTATTACGAGCCTGTACGAAGACAGAGATTCTGTCAAAACAGGCATGTGCATGGGAACAGAATGACGCAAAGTCCCACAGCGCTGCCCACGCCAGCAGAAGGGAATAGATGCAGAGCAAACCCCAAAGGCAGCTTCTACAACTTACTGAGAACTGCTGGTCTCATGCCCAGCACTAGACACTTGGTTGTGGTGCAAACGCCACTCTACCAGCCCCAGAGAAACCTGCACCATTGTAGTAGTCAGAGTGAGCGACTTGCAGCCTGACACTATGTATTCCTCCTTCCTCAGGAAGTTTTGTAGAGAAATGCTATCTCGCAGAGCGCTTTACTAAGGATATTGGTGTTTTTTTTGTTTTCCATGCATATACAAAGCTTTGGGATACATTTTTTACAATTCTCTTTGTGTGTTTTATGTGCGTGTGTATGTGCCTGTTAGCATGTGCAAGGCGTGTGTAGGTGTGCATGTGTGGAGGCTGGAGGCCAATGTTGGGTGTCCTGCTGTCCGCATTAGCTTTTGAGGTAGCGGCTCTCACTGAGCCCCGGGGCTCACCAAATGGCCAACACTAGCTGGCCCGTGATTTCCAGAGCAAGTCTTGCCTCCACCTCCAGGGTGCCGAGATTAATGCAAGCAAGATCACACCCTGTGTTTTTATGTGGGTGTTGGGAATCCGAACCCTGGTCCTAACGCTTGGCAAGTGCAGCTTTCGGGTGAGTAAAGCAGTTTTCCAGCTCCCTGCTAGACGTGGGTTCAACCCCAGTGGCGGCAGCTCCTCACCACATTTGCTGCTGCCCCTTGGGGTCCATCCCGGTCGACGGCTCATCCAGAAGCACCACAGACGGGTTCCCCAGGATGCTCAGCACGAAGCAGAGCTGCAAGAAGAGGGACGGGCCATGTGGCACCAGCCTGCTGTGTGCTTAGGGCCGCAGCGAGCCCTGCCCTACCTTTCTCTTCGCTCCCTCAGACAGGGTCTTCACAGGAGACTTCAGCTGGTCCTGCAGCTTGAGCGCATCCGCCAACCTGAAGAGAGACAGTGGAGCATCACCGTCTGCCCCATGTGAAGGGAGATGATGGGAGGCTGCGGTGGTGTTTGGGGATGAGGGTCTATGGATGGAGTTCTGGAGCTACTATACATACATACATACATGTGTGTGTGTGTGTGTGTGTGTGTGTGTGATGGTAATGGGGAGAAAGGAAATACTGCTGGCTGGGTTGAGCCCTTTTTAAACAGAATTCAAATAGTTGATCTATAATCAATACATTAGATTTTAGTATTTACAATAAATTTTACCAATACATTCCCTTTTCTTTCTATATTTAATATGACAGAAAAAAATGAACACCCCCCCAACAGGAAAGCTAATCCCTAATTGTTAATCTTCCCAGTGTCTTGAAATTTTCACCCCAGGTTTTCTGTGAATGCTGTCACCCCAGCTTCTCCCTGACCTCCTCCTTTTCTAGGTGTGCCCCCACCCACGTACCTTGTAATGGTGACTGCAGTGTCACTTTTGCTCAGGCCCTTCACCGCAGCAAATACCTCCAGGTGTTGCCTCACGGTGAGGTTGGGCCACAGAGCGTTCTCCTGAGGACAGTACCCCAGGAACCCCAGGGTGTCCCCTTCTCCACTTCCCTTCAGAAGCACCTATGGAAAGAGGTTCATTACTAAGAGTCCATGTTCTCACACAGCCTCAAGGAGTACTTCCGTGGGAGCTCTCCCACATAACTCCGAGACCAAAGGGAGCTTAATCAGGTTTGCCATCATTTTTTGAGCCTATTAGCAGTAATTACATGTAAAGAAATGTGTGCGCCATCAGAAACGTAGTCTAAGTGGACTGTGAAGGATCCTGCGAGCCCACTTTGGTCCCCAGTTCATAGCCAACGTTTAGCAGCTTTCTAAATGACGTGTCTCACCTGTTGCTCAGTGTTCTCTGAACATCTGTGACAGATGCTGTGCTTGAAGAACAGGGGCTCAAGCAGCCAGTGCACTGTTTTTGGAGGTGTTTTTTTCTACTGAGGAAACAGGAAGAGGAAGGAGCACACGACATAAGGACAGTCCGAGTGCTGCTGGGGTGGACATCGGAAGGCTTAGACGGAGAGGGACTGTGGAAGTGACTTTGGGTCACTCGATTGGCCTGTCGTCCCCCGAGGGCTCATTTAATGGAAGAGAAGAGGTTGCCGGTCATGGGAAAAATGCCAGAGACTTTTTTGTGTGTGTGTGTGTGGGGGGGAGGATTTGGCACCAAGCAGAGAGTAAGGTTGAAGCCTATGAAGGAATGCAAGTTGCTATGCTGTTTCTAGGCTGAGGCATGGTAGGGTGGACTGGAGCAGAGCGAGCAATGGAGGGAGAAGTACAGTAGAAGGACACAGAGGTCATCATCTCTCTCTACCTGTAAGACAAGTAGGAGGTGACCGATAGTCACAGAGTAGAGGGGTTGCTGAAAGTACTGAGGCAGAACCACAAGGCTATAAACCACCATGCTGGCTGCTTCCATGACAGTCAAACTCAGGACATATGTATCTTGGTTTACTTATTTATTTTTGAGAGAGGGTCTCTTATTGGCTTGGAGCTTACCGATTAGAATAGGCTGGCTTTCCAGTGAGCTCCAGGAATGTACCTGCCTGCCTCTACGGTCCCAGCACCAGGATTAAGAGCACACAGCACCGTGCTGGGATTTTTTTTTTTTTCCTGTGATTTCTGGAGGGTGAATTCAGGTCCTCAGGCTTGTGCAACAAGCCATCTATTACCTTAACATCTCCTCAGCCTTCTCACTTTTAAAGTGTTTCGTTGCAATATACCAATGAAAAGTCATCTGCTGTCCTTTCACACCTAATGAGGAAGACATGAGTGAGCTGGGGTCAGAAGAACGACCGAGGTGGAAAGCACTGGAGACAGGTCGCAGCTGAGATGAGCATTCTCCCTAGGGTTGGCAACTCACCACCATTTACCGATGAACGCCTGCTGGCACCTTGGCTTCATCTCGTCGCCATCTTCTCTGTCTTTGGTGGGATATCTATCAATTGTACCCCGCCTATCTCTTCACCCGTTGGCTTGACCGACAACCCCTCTTCCAAGGTACAGATTCACAGGCTTCTGCTTTATGGTTTTCCCTGACCTCCCTGGACTTTCCAAAGGGATTTTCATGATTCGGCTGCACAATTTGGTGAAAGGTTTCATTTCTATCCCATGATGTGTGTCTTTATTTGATCAATCATCTCTTTTTGTTTTTTTGTCCACTTTATTCAATCTCTTCACGTATGTATGAGGTCAACTTCACTTTTCTGATGTTCTCTCCCTTTTTTTTTTAACAGTGTTAACTTCCTAATAGTGTATTTACATAAAAATAAATATTTGAGCAACTTATTGCTTTCTAAAGGACAGTGAATTTACTAAAATTTTACTCAAGATTAAAATATTTCATGCTAAGAGGAAAATGGCCATCAGAAGTGTTTTATTGACAAATGGTATAGGATTTGTGTATATACATATATATATATACACATATATATTTAATCTGGCACAGAAAATTCTTTCCGTGTAACTTTGAAGGTTTAAATCATCGTTCTCTTTGGGGACTCAGTTTCTATGTATATCATGTGTCCCATTTGAACTGATGAAGTATTACATCCACCACTTCAATCATCTATAGATGGAATGGAATCTTATGGTTTATAAAGCTGTGACATCTGACAATTTTCTAATAATATGCCACCTACCTGTCCAGCTGTGGCTTTTGTGTCTCCACTTATCATTTTAATAGATGTACTTTTGCCAGCTCCATTGTGTCCTAACAATCCTAGGATCTCACCTGAAACACAGAGATTATATTGAATTTAAAATTACAGTAAAGTTACGCATAAAACAGTCTGAGGTCTCTCTGTGTGATGCATGTCCTATGATAGGTTTGTACATGGTAACTGTACAACTGTCACAACCATCCTGAGAAATTATCAAAATCTTTTCTTCCAGGCTTGGTGATAAAAATTCTCAAGAATGAGGTATTTTTCCAAGATTACATTAATGGCAATTGGAAAGCCATCCTTAGAAACTAAGAGTGTGTGATTCTGTTTCCTGCACTCTTCAGCCTTTTACAGTAATGAGTCAAACTGCATTCCCCCAACACTGGCTAGCTAAGCTTTCAGTATGTGCTGGCACCTTCCCCTAACCAATTCCCTTTAAAAATTAATAAGCATTTGAATGTCAGTTGTGTGAGTTTAATATAAATGTGATGACTTTTATGGGTCATATAATAGTATTGGTTTCTATGTAGGAATGGCTGGGCCCCTATTCTTGGAGTAAATGAGCTTACCTACAAATGAAGGTGTATAAAGGGATTATCAGGTTACCCCAATGAGGGGTCTGCATCTGAGTGAGCAGACGAAGGCTCTTCCTCGGGGACAAGGAAAGTCGGGCCAACTGTTGAAGCCCCATGTCTAACCTTTCCTGACACAGAAGGAGACATTCCTGGTGGCTATCTTGGCCTTCTTTTTGGAAAGGCAATGCTTCCCCTTGCCTGCATACTCTTTGCGTAGGCAGCTGGCAACAATGACTGGCTTCTGAAAGTGAGAAGAAGGTCGTGTCAGATTCTGTTCTCTCCCGACTTTCAGTGAATTGTAACCTCCCATCGGTATTCTCCTTCACTGCTGCTGCTCTCTATCAAAGAGACCTCTTAATAGGCCCCACCATAGCAGACTATTCTATGCTAGTTCCTGTTTTTGGAGAGAAGTCACTGGCATCCCTCCCCTACAAAGACATCTACCAAGAAACACATTATTTTATAGAACCGGCCTGGCTCCCCAAACATGCAAAAAGGCACAAAAAGCACCAGACAGCGTGCCATATGTTGGATACTGTACATTCTCACTAGAAATAGTGTCATTTGCCACTATTCCCTCGCTTTCTCAAGTCTTTCATGACTTTTGTGATTTCAGCTGTATTCGGATTTTAGTTAATAACAAGGAATTGAAAAAGTTGACATTCAGTCTGCTCATTTATATGTTAAAACAATGGGCACATTCCAAAATAGTAACTCATTTGCTAGGATGAAAGAAACTAAACATCATTATAGAATTAGTCTGGTAGACCAGTTGCTTTAATGAGCACACATTTACTCGACACTTTGTGTGTTTACCTCAACAAAACTGGTGGATGCCAAGGCATTAGCTGCTCTTGTTCTTTCCATTTGAACATCTTCATCTTCTCCTTCCGGCTCTTCTGGATTTTGATGCACGTCATTGTTTCTTGGAGAAATTCTAAGGTCAAAACCACCCATTAATAATTGACTTGTGGCTTTTATCTGTGTGTCAACAAGGGTGCAGTCTTAGAGCTGCATACTCAAGCACCACGGTTTCCCTTTGGTGCAGCCTCACTCATTCCTTGTGACTCCTCTTGCCCTGTCAACAGCACTACCATGCTTAGTGACTTCACTCCTTACCTGTCTCACATTCTATTTAGCTATGGGAAGATTATTTTCAGTGCTAGCAGATAACTCAGAATTTATCTGACAAATCCTTTTTTGTTTTTAATAGTACACATAGCACGGCAAAGTAAACTATTATGTTCTCATGGGGGAAATGAACCAGAACAATTTAAATCAGTACTGTTTCAGAAATTAAGATACTGTGCTTTCTCAGTCATAGATGGAACATGTGTTTCACCCCCTTCCTTAAGGCTCGGGAAACATCGGGAAAGAGTGCACAGAAAGAACGCAAGAGCCAGGGGATGGGGAGGAGTGCTGTGAAATGCTCATTGGTTATCACGTGGTGTTGCCCACATGAACTGACCGTAGCTGTGGTTACCTGTGTAAGACATGCACCATACTAAGTCAGCTGAAACTCCACCATGGGGTGGGGCTCCTGATGCCCCAGCTCCAGCTGAGGTCCATATGTACTTAGCAGCTGCTGAGGGAGGGTCACCTTTCTTTCAGGGAGGGATGGGCATGGGAGGGTGCCTGCTCAAGTGGTGACCGCACACCCATCTGTGTATGGATATTACTAACTGGATTCAGCGTGTTCTGAAAAAAACACATCAAGTTGGGAGGGAGATGTGAGATGGGCTGCAGGGCAATTGGATGTAGAGGATGGCGGATAGATATGACCAAGATGTATTATTGTATGTGTACAATTTCCAAAGAATAAAAAAGGAAAAAAAGTATTGTTTCAGAACATACAAGTCACATGCTTGATCTCTCCCTGTGCCGGACTACGTCTCTGTAACCTATGTCACATTCCCCGCTCCCCACTTCCCAAGCCAGGCCTGTCATACACATACATAGTCCACGCTAATCTCTTTCATTGACTTGCTCTGCACATGGGACTGAACCTTTCTACATGGCTGCTTCCATTTTGACAGTCTTTTATGCCACCACCTGTAATAGCAGAAGATGCAACCGTGGGAGGGTAAGCGAGAATTCCATGGAGCATCCATGAATGGGTACAGAAATAGCTCTGCTTCTGTATGTCATCTGAAATGGAAACAGTCTGTGGGCTACAGTGTGGGCTTCTCGCTACTCCAGGAGAAGAACATGGCTATCGCTCTTGCTGCCTGGGGATTATTCTATTCCTTATTTCCAAATGGCAGCATTAAAACAAACAAACAAACAAACAAAAACAAAACCAAACACCTCTTTATTCAAATCAATTGCTTTTTAGAAACAGCCCAGTCACACCTCCTCCAGTGCCTGACAGATTTTACAGGCAGCACTGTAGCTCTGCTTCTGTCACTGCTTCATAATATTCTTTGGTTTGTGAACCTTCGTTTCTGTTGGCACACATACATTGTTCTGCCACAGTCTATCCCAACACATGGGCATACATTTATTAGTGTGTTTGTTCATGCATGAAAGAAACAGAGAATTGTGATGAATGAAACAAAATAATCCCTAATTTGATATCTTCCTACCTAAAGATAGGGTCCTTCCTCATTGTTTTCTTTCCAAATTTCCATTCCAGACACCGAAGAATAAAAATAAAAATGAAAACATGAAGGAAAGGCTAGGATTAAAGAGAGAGAAAAGTACAATTAGAAAACACACACAAAAAAAGCCTTGTCTTAGTATGAGGTGAAATAGGAATAATTCTTGACAAAAATATATTTAGTAACATTATAACAAATTTCCAACAACTTTCTTGATATATTTTGAAATAATTTTCATTACAAATCAACTATGATTATAAGCTATCATTATTTTCTCTCACAGGTACAACTGTGCAAGTAATTATCTTGTCAGTTAATCTTTATAAAAATAGTCTCCGATTTTACAAATATTGTATTTGTATGTATTATAGAAATCTCATCTCTACAGTAATAAAAAAATACAGTATAAAAAGGAATTAATATGGTTGGGTATGATTTAAAACACAGTGAAAGAACACATTCTTACAATGAGGAATACCAGAAATGGCTCTACAATCACCAATTCTTCATCAAAGAGATGAAACATGAGAATCTAGAAAAGAAGAAAAAACATAGTTAAACAGGAAAAATTCATCTCACAGATTTTTATCTGTAGGAATATAAATTGGACCTAAGCAATCTCAACGGCATTTCTTCCTAGTGCACCAGAAATTTCAGACAAGTGTTTATTCTAACATGTGCACCAAGAAACTGGTATCTTTGCTCCCAAGGTCTATAAAATTTCATTTGAAGCAATGAGCTTCATTGATCACTTGGAGACAGGGGATCTGGGGGATGTTGAGCCAGCCTCCTCAAATGATGAGAGACTGTCCTCACTCTTATTGCACAGAACTCCTGACATACTTCCTGCACCCCCTGCTTCTCTGCGATACCCTCTTCTCCATATCTTCCTTTGTTGGTACCTTTACTATGCCCTGCAACTTTCTTCTTCTTACAGAGGCATAGATATTAGTATATAGAAAGAAAAGAGTTTAGTCATGTCAGATACCTCTCAAACCCTGAAATCCTGAAGATCAGCATCATTTTATTTGGACCCTTTCAAAAGCTATGTAAGCCTAGAAACATGAAAGGCATAAAATGTCTGGGAACACTGCTGCTTCCCACCACCCATCCCGATTCCTCTCCATGTTTTAAAAAGTGTCAGCTGCTCTATTAAAATTCAAGCAGAACACACTGTCCCATCTGGGAGAAAAGCCATTGGCATCCTCGTGCATATTCTGCAAGACCTAGAGAGGGCCCATAAAGATGTCAGACTTTTATAATTTGTCATGAATTTCAGGATGTGAGGCAGTAGTCTTACGTACACGAACAGACAACATCAAACAGCCAATCAGGGTGGAGTGTGGTATTAAAAAGGTGACGTAATACAGCATGCCATTCCCTTGGATATCCAGTATGATCGCAATTACCGAGAACATGGTAATCTAGAGGGAGTACAAACATGCATGTTAGCTGCTCTTAATTTCATGTTTCCACCTCAAGAGGATTCATGATGAAGACAGTATAGTCCAAGTTTGCTTTCCACTCATGTTAAATTAGTTTTAAAAGTTGGCATTCAGAGTAATGCCTTTTGTGATGACAGTGTCCTTGCTTCTTTAAAGACTCGTGTCTATTTTGTCACACAACATATATTTAAGTCTTGATAGGCATAAGAGAGGAACATGCGGTAGTTCATTCCAAATTTCAACCCCAACTTCAGCATCCAAAACGAAGTCAATGTATCTGCATTAACATCCTCTACTGTTAGCGACAAAGTATAAACTTTCTTTGGCCTAGACCATCACATGTGAACCAGCACTAGATAAACCAAGGGCCTGATATATGAATTACTTTATCTATGGACAAGGGAGAGAAGATGGTATGTTTTTCTTTTGCAGGTCAATTTCAGAATAGGATAAGCATTAATTACTGGGGAAATTTGAAATTGACATTTGACTGGGAAAAAGAAAACGACAGCAACAATAGGAGCAGAATTTTTGTTAGCCTTGGGAGTGTAGAAAAATAAGCAGAAACACTACAAGACAAAATTCTGGGAATAGAAAAAATATTAGATATAAAAGCCTTCATATTCTTTTCTTTTAAAAACTTTGTGTTGATCTCATCAACATTTATGTACTCCAGAGGTTTTTGTTAGTGTTAAAAAAAAGATTTGTACAGTTTCTAGAGTATTTTTCCTAATTTATCTCTTGTATTTATCACCAGCTCCTGGGAGAAGCCTGGGTGGACTCCCCTGTAGGATTTCTGTTCATCCTTTGTTTCCTAAAATGTATCATCACACCTTTTATATGTTTCAAATCTTTCTCTTCTCCAGATTTCATCTTTTCATGTTTGATATGTGGGCTGTGAGGCTGTGTGTGTCTGTGTGTGTGTGTGTGTGTGTGTGTGTGGTTGTGTTTATGGGTTTGCTTATTCCTGAGCATGGGTCACCATTTTGCTAGGCTGCGTAGCCTGTGACCCCTGAGGCTCTGCCTGTCTTCATGCCCCAACACTGAAGTTACGGTCGCATATGCAGCCATCTCTCCCCCTTTTCAAACTTGGGTACGGGAGATCTAAACTAGGTATTCATGCTCGCACAGCAAATATTTCACCCATGGAGACATCTCCCCAGCCCTAGGTTTTACTTTTTACATGAAATTTCCGCTCCTGTTTTTATAAACAGCCCTACTCACTATTTCCATAGATCTCATTATTGCTTTATTGTGTAATAGACTCTTATGATGGAAAATAGCACAGAGATCATTTATGCTGAGTTTAATAAACTGTTGTCTATTAACTGTTATCTTTTGGAACTATTTCAGGGGTGATACATTCTATTTTCCCTTGCAATCAATCTTCATTTGCAACACACTGTAGAAGCCAATATATTTTCACTCAATTTTAAATAAATCTACTCTTTGCTGTCATGAAATCACAGGAAATTGCCATGCTCATATATTACATTTTGGGGGGGATGTAATTTAGACAAAAATGTGGCTTTGTGGGGTTGATCCTCCAAGAAGTCTGAAAAAGCAGTTTCTATTTTTTCTAATATATTATTTTTATTTATTTATTTGCAGGTGTGTGTGTGTTTACAAACGCTTGTGTATATGTGCACATCTAAGGGTTCTGTATCTGAAATCAGAAGAGGACATCAGATCCCCTGGAACTAGAATTACTTGACGGGAGTGCTGCAAACTGAACTTGGGTCCTTTGCAGGAGCCCCGTGCTCTTAACAGTTCAGCTACCTTTCCTGTCCTGTAGTCTCAGGTTATAACTAAACCAATAACAGAATCTGTAGTGGGGTAAAATCGTGGAGGTTTTCTAATTACTTCCTTTTCAATGATTTTTCTGGTTTCCATCTAAATCAGTATTTTATAGTTTTAGAAACAATGTGGTCTTTCAATGAAAGACAAAGATAGCAACAGGCTGGGGTGGGGAGGTGCAGATTTCCAACGCTCTCTGTCCTTGAGGCAAATGTAAATATTTGGAAACGAAATATCAATGCGCATTTTACCAAGGACATAAAGCATTTGCTTAGAAGTTTATATTGAATATGTACAATAAATGTCAACAGGTAACATACTTACAACAAAGAAGCTGAACGACCAAGTGCCGCTGTTTTTCCTCCCCTTGCGGGAAATGAATGCAATCAGGTATGTTAAGAAGATAAGGGAGGTGGCGTAGCCAATGGAACAGGGAATCTAAAACAACAGGAGTGCGAGGCTCAGTTAGAGAGTCACGTGACCCAGGAAAATACTCAGGCTCCCAAGCATCGCCATGGTACACTCTTAGAGTTGGTGATCAGCACTGCGCTGCCGGCGAAAGCAGTTCGCATCTTCGACTTTTTCAGTTAATTCATGCAATTCGCATGCAGGATATTGGCACTTACTTGTATGACGTGGTTTACAATAGTAAGCTTGGTATTCCCAAAGCTTAAAAGGTAGTCCATTAGATACATGAAAATGAAGACAAAGCAGTAGAGGGGAAGGTCCACCAGTGCCTGCCCTAACCAGTAAGCGGAAGGGAAGAGGCCGGAGACCCGCAGCTGGAACCAGGCTTTGTTCTGTCCAGAGAGAGCAGAGACATAAATTGGGACTTCAGCTTGAGTTTTAAGAAACCCTAGATTGATTTAGTGAATGTTCAAAGTAGATACTTATTTACAATAACTCTGACCACGGCAACAAGTAGTACCCAGGCTAAGAGGTGCAGATGGTCAATGGGTTTAGCTGCCAACGGGCTGCTTTAGTGAGGTCACACTGAGGTCCGTCACATACTTGGGAGGAATATGTGGGGAAGACTTTATATTACCAAAGCTTGAACACCACAGTGTGCGCACAGAGACTTACAGGTGTGTGTGTGTGTGTGTGTGTGTGTGTGTGTGTGTGTGTGTGTGTGAATGGAAGCTTTAGCTATCTAGAAACTCATTTCCCACTGTGGTGGTTCCTTTGTCTCCATAACTGCACATATACGTATGTAATACTCTATAACTGACTCAATTTAACTGTATTTTTTTGAGACAGGGTTTCTTAGATTCCATACACTGTGTTCCTGTTCGTTTTGCTTCTCCTAACACCCAGGAATCCATGCGCAGTACGCAACCACTCCACCAACTGAGCTATATCCTAAACCTTTAAGAAATTTAAAATGCACTATATAGCAGACATAATTATATGATAAATATAATTACATATAAATCACATAGGTAACTATACTAACATTGTATACACAGTAATTTACAGCTGTTGGCGAGCGCCTGCATTAATACATAATAGTATAGTATACAGTTGCTATATATCATGCATTCTGTAAGTTACAGACACAGTAAAGATTCATTTGAATCCGAAACACAGTACAAGTTAGAATTTACAAGTTGTCAGTTAAACATTGCAATTTTTAAAATACTTATTCCAAGAAGAATTAAATTGTATGCATGCTTATAGCAGAATTTGTTTATTAATTTATATCTGTATGGGCATCTAGGTTATTTCAAATCATTGGTTATTGTTAATTAAACTACTAAAACCCTAATATTCAGTCCTTTATGAGTGTGTATAGATGTTTTTTCTCTTTAGGTAAATAGTTAAAAGTTGCAACAATAACTATTTTTAAGCTTATAAGAAATAGTCCAACTGATTTGCAAGGTGGTCATGCAATTTACCCAGGTATCAGCTTGCATAAGAGTTTCAGAGATTCCTGTTAATGCCAGTCATTTGAACAAGATTCATTTTGTGTAAAACTTATCTCAATGGAGTCACTTCTCTGATTACTCATGATGTCAGCCATTGTTCTTGAAAATATCTCCCATCTGTGTCCCTTCTCCAGTAAAATATTTGCTCGAACATTTGTGCATTTTAAAAATTTGATTTAAGGACTCCATACATTTTCAATACCCTTCAGCTTGAAGATCTATTGATGCTAGGTGTATGGATTTAGCTTTGAATTTTGTGTTCCATTTGTATAGCTGTATGATTGTACTTAATTACCATACTGAATTATTTAAGTGTACTAATTAAAAACTGCATCAGTAGTGTGTGAGTGTGTCTGTGTGTACATACACAAGCCTGTGACGGTGTGAAGGCTATGGCATGCAGATGGAGGTCAGCAGACAACTTTTGGCAGCTGGTTCTCTTCTTCCACTATGGGTTCTGGGTCTTGAACTCAGGTTCTTGGGTTTACACAACAAAATGCTTTCACCCGATTGACCAACCATCTTGTTCTCCAAATTCCTATTTACTACAACTCTGTACTGAGTCTTGATGTCTTCGGACTTTATTTTCTATTTCAAAGTCGTTTTGTTTATTCTAGGTCCTTTGCCTATCTGTAACATTTTATAAGAATTGTCTTCAATCTACAGAGACATGTTTGAACTTACAAAACAGCCAATTAATTTTTATTTGGCCTCTCAATCAAGCATACGTATGTGTCTTCATAAAAGAAGCATTATCATTCTCCTTTCAGCTTCTAACCATAGAAAGTAACTGAAGTTAGAACTACTTGGAATTCATTGTTACCTTATAGT
Organism: Meriones unguiculatus; assembly: GCF_030254825.1. NCBI lineage: Eukaryota > Metazoa > Chordata > Mammalia > Rodentia > Muridae > Meriones > Meriones unguiculatus. The sequence continues at coordinate 12,063,986 of NC_083355.1, read as the reverse complement.
CCCCGACGCTGCTCATGGCGATATAAGGAGGACAAGTAGAGGTCAGGACCAGCCAGAATGCAGAATACCCCAGGAATTCAAATGGATTAGCGTTTATGTTCTGCAAAAAGCAAAGCTGAATGAACAAACTCTGAGCTTCTTTTTACGGCATAAATTAAATTATTAAATTGATTGTATGTCTTAGGTCTTTGTTGGGATCGCTAGGCTTTTCACTGTGCTTGCAGCTTGTAAGCTTGATTCTGGACTGCCTCACTTCATGCTCAAACTTTTCAGAGAGCACGCAGCAATTCAAAACTTTGCACAGCTGGAAATTATTAACAACATCTTTTATGTCAGTTATCCTACGATTTGCTCTGATGTTAGGTAAGTCACAGCTGACATCTTCGGTTTTCCAAACTGATCTTTAAATATTTCAAATGTGGTAGCTAGGCTCAAGAATCATACCAAGTGCTTTGTACCTCAGGGGGATCCCAAAGTGGAGCTGGAATATGAGGAGGGGGTGTGAAAGGACCAAGCGAACCTATTGTTGGGTGTAGCCACTGCAACTGCCTTCAAGGAAAGGGGATGCACAAACTCTTGAAAGCCATCATCATTTTAAGATTCCCACAGCTTGCTTGATTAACCATATTTTTAAAAAGAATTATAACCACAGCCACAAAGCCAGAGAGCTGAATGGGACAGAGTCAGTCATAGATACTCATTTATGTGTTTAAGAAAGTAAGTTGGTAAGTACTTCCTGTGTCCCGGCTTGTCCGTGGGTACAGGTATTCACATTTAAATGTGTTAAAAGATGTAGAGCTGAAGAGATGGCCCAGCTAGTAAGAGTGCAGCTTGTTCTCCTAGAGAATCTAGGTTCTATTCCCAGCGCCCACACAATGGCTCATAACCATCTGTACCTCCAGGTTCAAAGAATATGATGGCTTCTGGCCTCAAAGGCCGCACAAGTGAGGCGTATATTCAGTCAGGCAAAATACTACAGAGGACAATGTTCAAATATTAAATTAAAAAAACATTTAAAAATACTAAGTCTGTGATAGGGAGAAGTATTTTTGAGAATAAAGGAATCCTCTCCAAAGACGGTTGCCCAGTTCCTAAATTCAAAAGGTTGTCTATGCTCAATTGATCAGGCCTTGGGTTAGAAATATAATTTTCTTTTGTCCCTGTATACGCTGTATGCATGTTTGCATGTGTGCAGGTATAAGTGGGGCTGCAAAAGTTGATGTGGTTGTCTCTCTCCATTTCTTCTCCGTGTTACATACTGAGGCAGGGTCACTCATTTGAACATAGGTAGGGCAACGTAGTTGGCAGCTTCCCGGGGATCCTCTGTCTCCGTCTCCTAGGAGTCCAGACTCCCATAAACCACCATGACTGTCAGGCAGAGAAATGGATTTTTTTTCTTTGCTTTGTATTTTGGAAAAGCTGGTGTGGTAGGACTAAGGTAGGCCAAAAGACTTGATATTTTTGCAAGAACCAGGAGTGATTATAATAAGAACAGTCTGGAATTCCAGGCTAAGTTTTGTCCAGATCTCTTTGGTAGCATTTGTAAAAGTAGCAATTAATCTCCTTTCTCCTTCCTCCCAATCCCTCCTTTCTTATCTTCATTTTGTTTGTTCATTACTTTGTGTTAATCACAGCACTGCATGATTTTACTTTTGTCGTCTCATGTCCTCTTTGGAAAACAATTTAGTTTGCATTTTAAAAAGCCCCAAAATATGCTGTTTTTCCAAAGCCACAGTAAGTCAATGTGAATCCAAGTTTTTGTTATGTAATGGTTGATTCAAAAAGGCTATGATTTAGTACTTGAAAGGATGATCTGCAAGGTTGCTCCAAAGGACTTGAACTTACCACGAAGTATGTGCTTCTGTCAGTTTGGATGTGTCCTGATGGTTTAACCATTCCAAGCAGCCCATTGCTAAGGATGTCCATCAGAACTGGGAAGCAGTTCAGTCTCTTGGTATTGCATGCAAACGAAAAGCTTTGATTCTACAACATAATGAGTAAGATCTCTTAATTACCAAAGATCTTCTTTTTTTTCCCTAAAGATATCCAAATTCAATATTTTAAGATGTGATGATGTGGTCATTGTTTTTTTGGTGGTGCTTGGGAACAAACTAAAGACCTCATATCTGGGAGTCAAGCACTTACAATGAGATACATTTCCAGCCCCAAGATCGTGTTTTTAAAATGGTCTCAAATAATAACAGAAGAATCCCACAAATTATATAAGCAAATTACAGTCTCAAAAATAAACCAAAATGCTGTGTAAATGAAAGCAAACACTAGCATGAGTAAAACAAAACCTGTTTGAAGTAAAACAGAACCATGTAATACATCTGCCAAGTGTCTTGCTTCAGGCTAGAATTATTTTTGAAATGTTTGTTGTCACAGACAAAACAGTGTTTCTAAAACATATATGGCATAAAAATCTATAAAAAGAAATATGAATTTTCTGGTCTCAAATATAACATTAAGTATGAATAATTAATGAACTTGAATAAAGTATGTATTTTGCTAATATGCATGGGTTTTGCTGGCGAATGTGATAGACGCAAGAATTATTTATTATATTAATGAATAAGGTTCACGAAGCAAAAATAAACAGTATTTGCTTGGGTTTCTATATCTGAAGCTGGAGACCTGAGTATTTTAGTGCTAGATTATCTTTCCACCTTGGTGGAAGTTCTCAGCTAGAGCCCAGCGTACCTTCTCGTTACCAGACACAATAAGGGCCCCATTGTAGGAAGGGTCGTCTGTGCCATCTCTGGCTCCGGAAGCGTCGACTTCCAAAGCTATGTTCTGCCGTTCCACAGAGTGGATGAAGTCGTCAATGCTTGCTCCTAAGATGTCATTCAACATATTAGGTATTCAAAGCTAGAGAAGTCCATGTTAAGTTTTTCAGCTCAACGACGGCTAAATTATTATAAAAGGCTGCAACATGCGCTTTTCCACATAGTAACCCCATTGCCACTGTGAACTGAATGTCAGTTTGTTGCTCTGGGAATTCATGCTACAACAAGTGTATTTACATAAACACTGTTTCCTAACATATGGCTCTTGAAATAGCTTTCCCTCCCCTAGAATCTTGCCATGAATAGCTACAGGAGTTTTAATGGCAGATGATTTCTAACCACTAAATATATAAAAACTGAGTTCACTCTTACTAGATTATTACTTGATTTTCAAATAGTTTCCTGATACAGGAAGGCCACCTAGTGATGTGGCTTTGCAGACCTTATACCCAGATAAACCACCAGTGTGGAACAATTTGTCAAAACTTGGCTAGTTAATTATCTTTTGAAACTGTGGAGAAAATTATGTCTTGAAGCAAGTGCAGAAAATGAAGAAGCATGTATTTAAGAAAATCTACTAAAATTGGCAAGTACACACCTCCAAGAAAGTCAGTGAGCACATGAGAAGACCCTCAATACCCCATTAACAAAACACAATAGGAACCAGTAGAGCAAATGGGCTAAGGAGATGGTTTGGTCAATAAAGTGCTTGCTGAGCAAGATGAAGATTTGAGTTTCATCCCCAGCACTCTCCCAAAATTCCAGGTGTGTTGGTACATATTTGTAACACCAGGACAGAGTCAGGCAGAGCCAGGCAGGTCTCTGGAGCTCATTGGACAGGCAGCACAACGAATTCAAGGTTCGTGAGAGATGGTTTTAAATAATAAATTGGAGAATGACCGAGGAAAACATCCAGTGTTGGCCTCTGGCCTCTGCAAGGACACTCATGCATGCGCAACCTTATTTACAAAGGCATGCACATAAATAAAAACAATACATCCACACAAAACAGAAGAAATCATGGGACATTCATGACAGGAATGAGTATCATCCAAGATGTATAGAAATTAGAACACATAAATCGCTAGTATACACATACACTTCCTTTGAAAAGAGTTTGCTAGGTTCTTAAGAGTTTAAACATATGCATTACATGGTCTAACAATTCCACTTCTAAAAGGATACCCCAAAGAAATGAAAAGTCTTTACAAAAAAAAAGGCATGATCATATTTAGAAGTATTATTTATAACAGCCATTTGTTGGGGATGTATCCATTTGCAGGTGAATAATAAACACGATGTGATATATGCACATATTAGAAAACTATTTAACACTATTTTAATTAAAATGAGACTATACGGTATCAGATAGCTCTCTGACATTTTTGAACAAAATGTGTGTAAATAGATTGTCTTGTTCCCTGGCTCTCCATTCTGCTACCTTTGACCTCCCTTATAACCTCCCCACCTCTGCTCAGCAGTTTTAGAATGAAAAATACATATGTAAATTATAACCATGTATTACCTGTCTTATTGATGACCAGTAACTGAGTGAGGGTGTCCTGGGGAGGTTGTCCAGGAGCAAGGAAGTACAAGTGAGGGGAGAGTTCCCAAGAGTAACTGATTTGATGTACTTTCATCCTGATGTTCTCAAAAAGAATAGGGAAAAATCCAACCGCCAGAACCAAGAGCCTGCACAGAATAGAGCTGTCACTATGAGCATACTGGGATTGGTTAACTAATTACAAACGTTAAACGGGTAACTCTCTGCCTACATTTTTAGATTATTTTGCCCTTGTCCCAGTTTGAAATTGGTGGGGGGTAAACTGTAGCTTTACTCTTTGGTCAGCTCTCTTGCTCTCTTCTACCCTTGGGTATCCCACACCATGTATCTTGTGGGTATACAGCCCCCATGATCGGGACATTCAGACCCCGCCTATCTCACACATCCTGCATGATTCTCCTCCTCTCTCATCATTTTCCACCACCCGTTTTCTTCATATCCACTTCACTTCCCACAGTTTCTACTTTTTATAAATGACCACATGCTCTCTTTATTCTCTAGACTTATGTTTTAATTAATTGTTAACTTATTCTGAACAACCATTAATTATTTAATAATGTAATTAATTTATACATATTAATTATCAACTAATAATAATTATATTTACTTTCTTTTACTCCCTATTCCAAATAAGTTGACAAATCCTAAAATGCTGCCATCATATTTGCGACTTTGAGACCTTCCTCTGTGCCTAATTTATAAATATGTCTTGTCCGAAATCTTTTCAAACACCTGGCATCCATTCTTTCTTTGCTCTCCGTAGGCTTTGTTACTCACAGTTGATAGTGTAATGTTAATTTCCATCTTAAATAATTCTATTTCCTATCAACATTTTGTGTAATATTTGTTGAGACTGAATTACGTGCTAGGATGTATGTCTCCATTTATTAACTTGGAGCACGAAGATCGTGGCACTGGAGGGATAGCCCAGTGGTTAAGAGTCTTTGCCGAGCAATCTCAGGAACTGGGATTTGTATCCCGGCATTCACTTACCAAGCCAGGTGTTCTGCATATACCTGTGATCCCAGCTCAAGAAGGAATGGGGCCAGGAGTATGCCTAGGGCTCGCTGGCTTCTGGCATGAACAAGAAGATGTGAACCTCAGGTTCAGAGAGACCCTGCCTCAAAGGAGCAGGCAGAGAGCAATAGAAGAGGACACCAGACATCCTCTTCTGGCATGTGTATGCATGCATAGGTTCACGCACCCACAAATGCATGTATGTACACTCATACACATACACATAAACGGACCAATGAATCTGATAAAAATACAATTATAAAAGAAAAGTAACTTATTGATGGGCAAAACATCATCATCGTAATGGAAGATGATTGATATGAGTCTTTAAGTCAAGGATGGTATTTGTTACGTGTAGAGTAGGAGTGGGTAGCAAGTTACTGGCATTAAAGAAGGCTAGAGGATGCCTGACAGCCAGAACAACGCTAGTAAGATGAGGACAAAGCATCAGATCTGGGTCGCTGATATGTGGATTCTGGGAGATGGGATCTCTGCCATGTGTCTGATATCCCAGAGTGGAGAATTTGAAAGAGAAGAAATGCACAAGGAAACTTATATCACTTCAGCTTTTCCTTTATGCTCATCTTAGAAACATTATAAGTTCCATCACCTAGTCTCCTAATAGAGAATCATTAGACCAGTGACTAAACTATTGGCGATGCTTATTTAGGTTTATAGATGCAGGGAATGCTTTCTCTTCTTTCCCCACCTTCGTTACCTCTAGTGTTCTGTAAGAGAGAGCTAGAGCATCCTGATACTCACAGAGACAAGAAAGTTTTCTTTTCATGCTTTAACTTCAACAAGCGGACCTTTGCAATCGCACAGATTTGCCGTCTCCAGAGAGCCAGGCTGTTTGTCACCGTTTTCATTTCCGTAAGTGAAGAGAGAATCTGCTCCATCTCTGTAAGTCTTTCTGTGTCCCCAGATCTCTCTGTTTGTCCTTCTCCCGCGATGTCAACCTCTGCCAAACACAAAGGAGGTGATTTGTAAAAACACGCTCCAGGCAGAAGCTGCTGCGTGGGCGAGCTTTTACTGATGCTCCAGCATACAGTCTTCTGTGCTCCTCATACATTTTATGGCATTACTGGCTACTGCTTTGGGCTGGAAAGAGGCAAAAAGATACATTTATTGAACAAAGGGGGTTGTTAAAAGGGAAGATTGTGTGTACAGAAAGTATATAAAGCAATTTCTAGGTGTGACATGGCTGCCATACACATTGACTCACAGTAGCCTTGGTGACCAGCACAGGGTCAAGCTGGTAAATTTCAGCATGGATGGAGGAGGGGCTCATGACACCCCCAACCCTGGTTGAGAAGCTATGGACAGTTGATGGCAGCTGAGGGAGTGAGAGTCAATCTTCTGTGTTCCAGCTACTGGTATATGCCATGTTCCAGTGGTGGCCACACACCCATGTTTATGGATGTACATATATACATATTCTGGTGTGAGAGGGAATCTTAGAGTTGTTTTGGCTGATCACTAAGGAAGTTGAGCATTTCTTTAAGTGCCTCTGGGCCATTCAAGACTCCTCTGTTGAGAATTCTCTGTTTAGTTCTGTGCCCGATTTTTAAATTGGGTTCTTTTGTTTACTGATGCTTGATTTCTTGAACTCATTATATATTTTGGATATTAGCCCTTTGTTAGAAGTAGGATCAGTGAAGATCTTTTCCCAACCTGTAGATTGTCTTTTTGTTCTATTGACAGAGTTCTTTGCCTTATAGAAGCTTTTCTGTTTCAAGAGATCCTATTTATTGTTGATCTTAGAACCTGAGCTGCTGGTGTTCTTTCAGGAAGTTGTCTCCTATGTCAATGAATTAGAGGCTCTTCCCCACTTTCTCTCCTAATAGATTTAGTTTATCTTGTGTTATATTGAGTACTTTGATCCACTTGGATTTGAGTTTTGGCCAGGGATAAAAATAGCCACAGAGTACAAGATAAGCATCTACGAAGCAAAAACCCAAAGAAGATAAGTAATATGTATGTAGGTGAGGGTGCATACATCCCACTCAGAAGGAGAGACAGAATAGACAGAGGTAGTGGCTGAAGAGAGGGAACAAGGGAAGAGAGGGGGTGCAGAGAGTTAATGGTGTGGAGATCAGACGAGAGGAGAGCAAGGGCGAGAGGACAGATGGCCTGTAGAGAAAAGAGAAACTGAGGGTGGGGACATCTCTGTGACAAACTGGAGACCTAAGTCAGGGTAGGCTCCTGGGAGGATATGAGGGGGACTCAAGCAGAGACTTCTAGTAGCAGAGGCCATAGAGGCTGAAGAGGACATCCTCTAACTAGACTTGTCTCCTAGCAGAGGGAAGGGAACACCAACCCACCCACAAAAACTTCCACCCAAAATTTACCCTGCCTAGAAGATATGCAGGGATAAAGATAGAGCAGAGATTGAGGAATGCCAACCAATGTCTGGCCCAACCAAAGACCCACCCTATAGGAGAGTGCCAACCCCTGACACTATGAATCATAATCAGCTAAGCTTGCAGACAGGAGATTGTCAGGAATTGTCTTCTGAGAGGCTCTACCCAGTAGTGCCTCAAAACGTATGCTGAAACTCACAGACAAACATTGTTTGAGGCATAGAGAGTCTTGGGGAATAGTGGCAGGAAAGAGAAAGGGACCCAGAAATAATAATAATAACAAAAAGAACAACAGAGCCAACTAACCAGGGCCTAGAGGGCCTAGCTGAGACTGAAGCATCAACCAAAGATCATGTGTGAACCGGACCTAGGCCCCCTACAAAGATGTAGCAGACGGGCAGCTTAGACCTCATGTAGATCCTCTAGTAAGGAAAGTAGGGACTGCTTTGGACACAGACTCACTTGCTAGCTTTCTGATCACTTTCCCCTGGCAGGACTGCCTTGCTAGGTCACAGGCGAAGAGGACATGCTCAGTCCTGACGCAACTTGATGAGCTGGGGTGGATGGGAAAGGGAAGAAAAAAGGGAGGATGGAAGAAGAGAAGATGGGACTGGAAGGGGAGGAGGGATGAGGCTTCGAGGATGTAAAGGGAATAAAATAAATAAACAAGAAAAAAGAGCACATGGAATCGATATGACAGTGTTAAACGTAACCACTTTCAAATATAAACATTCCACCATCTCCCATGGCAAGTATATCGAGAAGCGTATCAAAAGGTAAAATTTAACTACATGCTGTTCGCCAGAAATGCCTCTTGATTTCAAAGCACAAGAGGAAATTAAAGTGGGACAATATAGTGTACATTAAAGATGTAGCATCCATACCCCTACCAGACAGCTCAGGATGAGCGTCCTTGTCAGAGATTAAAAGAGGCCTCCCACAGGGATGATGAAAGGCAATTCATACAAGAGACATAAAGATTCTACTTACACATGAACTGAATAACAGAAACTCAAAACACACCATCTCCCTATTCAAAAGGAGTAAAGCCCAGGACTAGACGCGTCTAGGCTTAGAGTTGGGGTTTTAATAGATCTCACTTACACATAATAGAAGATATAGACAAACAGACAAGTAAGCGTGAGTGATGTGATCATCTGCCTTTGCCTGTTTATACAATTTGCCACACAAAATAGTTATGCAGGTGTACATAGTCTACATGTTTGTAGTTCTATAATACACACATGCATCTATGTGTGATATGTTCATAAATGTTTTAAATGGATAAGAAGCAGCCACCAAGTAATCCACATTCTGATTCAATAATACAGCCCAATAAGTTGAAAAGATTTTTAATCAAAGGTTATGTTTTATGGCTCCACTAAAAAATTAAACATTAATAATGAGAAGAATGATTTTAGACAAGGCGATATTGACAAAGGATGAATGGACATTTTATACAGTCTTGCCTAAAAATAACAGAACCTTGCACTTTGTAATCTTTTCTTTAGAACCAAAAACAAAAAACAAAAACAAAAAAGCCAAACAAACAAATAAACAAAAAAGGTTTCACATTTTAGTTACCTGATTCATCAATTGCCGATTTTCCTTCTAGCTTCAGGAACACCTCATTCAAAGTTGTCATGGAAACACCATAGTTCTCAATTCCCAGTCCAGGACAGCTATCAAGGCTCTGGTAAAGATCTACAGCACATACAGCAGTGAGTCACCACGGCAAAAACCACGTGAACTGAGAATATATCTTCAAACTAAGAAATGCAAACCTATGGGATTATAGTTGACATAAGAACTAACACAGAAACTAACATTGGATAAATTATTCCAGTTTTCTAATTCTGGGTCTCATTTTGTCTCACATTTGTGCTATAACCTCAAATATACTCTCTTGTAGTCAGTTACCTATATTCATTTACGTTTCTATTTGAATTTCATTTTAGTTTTGCTTTTACAATTTACTTAATTACTTAATTTGTTTTTCTCAACTTTAAGCCTGGTTAATTTAAGAGGCTATTATTCCAGAGGACATACACAAATGGGATCCACTTATGCTGTAACCAGCAAAGAAGAAAAAAAGATTTTTGGGCTGTGAGTCCTAAGATACTGTGATAACCACAAAGAGGAAGCAAAGGCTGAAGGGAGTTCTCTGATATGTTCAAGCATTTCAACCCAAAAACTACAATAGAATGTTTCCCAGTATGGATAAAATCTCATTCTTTTGTTATTCTTTTGATCACATTTTTAACATCTGAACATGTCATAAATTCTCAGTAGAGTATAGTTATACAGTGATCACTACAACTATTACTGTAAATATTATATCCAAACCTCATTCTGTTGCGTCCATGCACATTACCTGGAAATTTGTAGGTTGTGTCTAAGGGTAAAGTAAAGACAAGTTTCCCTTCACCTTCGGCCGATAACTTAGCCTCAGGGATGTGCTGTTTAACAAGCGATGTGACGTCTTCGGGAATGCAGACTTCATTCAGCTGCAAACTGTTATTTTAAAAAAGACAGATGTTAGGTGACATAGTCTATAATAGAAAGAGAAGAGTGGCTAATTTCTTTGGGCAAGAAAAGTCAATCAAAATCGAGTGGAAGATCATAAGTCATGTAAAAGTCATGTAAACATGACAAAAAAAAAGCCAACAAAGGGATCATAGAAAGGAGTGTGGTGTTGGGTAGGGGAGTGTGCAGGGCATGGAAGCCATGATAGGTTAGGCCACCCCATGTCACTTGGCTACTTAGTTTAGGCTCCAGGGAGCAAAATGGAAGCATTGGGATTTTGTTGTTGCTGTCGTTTGTCTTGCTGCATTTATGTTTATTTCATTTTTTCTTTTATTATTATTATTATTATTATTATTATTATTATTAATTACACTTTATTCATTTTGTATCCCCCCATAAGCCCCTCCCTCCTCCCCTCCCGATCTCACCCTTCCTCCCCCTTTCTGCATGCATGCCCCTCCCCAAGTCCACTGATAGGGGAGGTCTTCCTCTCCTTCTTTCTGATCTTAGACTATTATTTCATTTTTTTTAAGAATAGATGTATAACTCAGAAAATCAATGGAATCAATTAAAATTGTATTATAAATAATCAATACAAAATTCAAAGCTTAAGATAAATGATTATCATAATGCATGGTGACAGGTTTAGCTTTGGACAATAGATTTAAGTTAAAAATATCCAGGCTCAACTACTGACTTATTAACCTATTGTTATGGTATAATGCTTTTCTTTTTTAAATTTATTTATTTATTTATTATGTGCTATTTATTGTTTTTTTTTATTTTTTGTATTAATTACAGTTTATTCACTTTGTATCCCAGCTGTAATCCTCTCTCTCTTTCCCTCTCAAGCCCACCCTCCCTCTCTCTCCTCATTTCCTTCCATGCCCCTCTCCAAGTCCTCCTTCCCTTCCATCTGACCTTAGTCTATCAGGTCTCATCAGGACTACCTGTATTGCTTTCCTCTGTGGTCTGGTAAGGCTGCTCCACATTCAAGGAGAGGTGATCAAAGAGCCAGCCACTGAGTTCATGTCAGAGACAGGCCCTGTTCCCCTTACTAGGGAACCCACTTGGACACTGAGCTGTCATGGGCTACATCTGTGCAGAGGTTCTAGGTTATTTCCATGAATGGTCCTTCATAGGAGTATCAGTATCAGAAAAGACCCCTGGGTCCAGATTTATTGGTTCTGTTGCTCTCCTTATGGTGCTCCTGTCCCCTCCAGGCAGGTCTTTCTATCTCCCCCTTCTTTCATAAGATTCCCTGCACTCTCCCCAAAGTTTGGTTATGAGCCTCAGCATCTGCTTTGATACCCTACTGGGTAGAGTCTTTCAGAGGCCCTCTGTGGTATCATGTCCTGTTCCCTGTTTTCTCCCTCTTCCGATGTCCATCCTGTTTACTTTTCTGAGTGAGGATTGATCATCTTACAAAGGGTCCTCCTTCTTGCTAAGCTTACTTAGGTATACAGATTTTAGTGTGTTTATCCTTTATTATATGTCTAATATCCACTTACAAGTGAACATATATCATGTGTGCCTTTCTACTTCTGGGATATCTCACTCAGGGTGATCTTTTCTAGTTACCATCATTTGCCTGAAAATTTCATGATTTCCTTGTTTTTAGTTGCTGAGTAGTATTCTATTGTGTAAATATACCAATTTTTGTGCCATTCCTCAGTTGAGGGGCATCTGGGTTGTTTCCAGATTCTAACTATTATGAATGAAGCTGCTATTAACATTAAACAAATGTCCTTGTTGTATACTTGAGCCTCTTTTGGATATATGCCTAGGAGTGGTATAACTGGATCTTGAGGAAGCACTATGCCTATTTGTCTGAGAAAGTGCCAGAATGATTTCCAAAGTGGTTGTACAAGTTTACATTCCCACCAACAATGGAGGAGGGTTCCCCTTTCTCCACATCCTCTCCAGCAGGTGTTGTCACTTTAGTTTTTGATCTTAGCCATTCTGATGGGTGTAAGATGAAATGTCAGGGTTGTTTAGAGTTGCATTTCCCTAATGACTAAGGGTGTTGAGTTTAAGTGTTTCTCTGCCATTTGATATTCCTCTATAGAGAATTCTCTGTTTAACTCCATGCCTCATTTTTTTTTAAATTGGATTGCTTGATTTGTTGCTTTTTAACTTCTTGAGTTATTTATATATTCTGGATATTAGCCCTCTGTCAGATATAGGGTTGGTGAAGATCCTTTCCCAGTCTGTAGGCCATATTCATGAATCAGTAGGATTAACATAGTGAAAATGGCCATCCTGCCAAAAGCAATCTACAGATTCAATGCAATGCCCATCAAAATACCAACACAATTCTTACAGACCTTGAAAGAACAATTCTCAACTTCATATGGAAAAACAGAAAAACTCAGAATAGCAAAAACAATCCTGTACAACACAGCATCTGGAGGTATCTCCATCCCTGATCTCAAGCTGTACTACGAGCAATAGTAATAAAAACGGCATGGTGCTGGCATAGAAACAGAATGGTAGATCAATGGAACCTAAAAGAAGACCCAGAAATAAACCCACACACCTATGGATACTTGATTTTTGACAAAGTCGCCAAAACCGTACAATGTAAAAAAGACAGCATCTTCAACAAATGGTGCTGGTCTAACTGGATGTCTACATGTAGAAAAATGCAAATAGATCCATATTTATAATCCTGCACACAACTAAAGTCCAAGTGGATCAAAGACCTCAACATAAAACCAGACACACTCAATCTGTTAGAAGAAAAAGTGGGGAAGAGCCTTGAACTCATTGGCACAGGAGACAACTTCCTGAACAGAACACCAACAGCACAGGCTCTAAGAGCAACAATCAATAAATGGAACCTCATGAAACTGGAAAGCTTCTGTAAAGCAAAGGACACTGTCATGAGAACAACATGGTATACTGCTTTTCGAAGTTTATGCTCTGGAGTTTTAATTCCCAACCCCACAGTGTTGAAAGGCAGGACTCTCAAGAGGTGCTTGGTTCACAAGGGCTCTGTGACCCCAGTCCTTACCTTAAGTGATACCCAAGCCCCCATTTCTTCTTCAGAAACAGAGATGAACCTGCACACTTCAGCTTCCCCTTGGAGATGAACACTTTCCTGTCTGAAGAGGAAGAAACAAACAAGAAAGTCTGTCCAGAAGTGGGTCATTTGTTTTTTGAGAAAAGACAGACAGTTGTTTACACGATCTAAAATCCAATCCAGGAGCGTCTCCAGACCAGGCTTAATGAAGACTACATGAATCATAGCCCTCAACCCCTTCTTAGGCTTATTTCTCATTGGTAAGCTCATCAGGGAGACTAAACAGTGTGGATTTATAGTATACATTTTAACAGACCATACATTAAAAGTATTTGAATGTTTCAAGTGGATTTAACTCAATTCCGAACGAAGGAATTAAGCTCTTAGAATGTAGACTTCATTTCCTTCACAGTGAGTTTCTTGGCAGGTCCGTGACGCCAAGCAACTTAAAGACACAACACTTAGAAGATATACTGAGATGGAGATGGAGAGCTAGGTCAGTTACTAAAGTGCTGGCTGTGCAAGCTGAGGACTGTGGACCTCAGCACCCATGGAAAAAGCTGAGTTTGATGATTTGCAATTCTGGCACCCTGGAGGTTGAGATGGAGAGAGAGATCATTGGGGCTTGCTAGCCAGCCGGCCTAACCCACAGGGAGATCCTGTCTCACCAAACAAGGTAAAGAGCTCCGGAGGAACAACGGCTGGGGGTGGCCTCTGGGCTGCACATGCACATACATACATGTGCTCCTACACACACATGAACATACAAGCACACACACATGCACATACACGATTCAGTAAAATAATCGATGTTCATATGTTTGTGCTAAGTTCACATCTTCACCACGTGTTTAGATGAGCAGGATAAAATACAGCTGTTCAGAACCCTAGTTCTAAGTTCCCTGGATGAAGTCACCAACGAATTACCAGCCAGAATGTCAGCCTCGTCCATGAACTGAGTGCTGAAGAGGACCACGCGGTCTGCTTTGCGTTCCTTCAGGAGATTCCACACCCGGTGCCTTGAAAAGGGATCCAGGCCAGCAGTGGGCTCGTCCAGTAGGAAAATCTAGAGGAGGGAAGGGACAGCATTTTCCTCTGAAGCAAAAAGTTCTTTCAGGGAGCAGCGCAGTGTTCCTTACTGTCTAGGTTTAAAAGGATAGTGTGTCAAGTTTCCTCTTATACTGCACATTCTAAACATTTCTACCACATAGATCCTTTGCAAATGCAAGTTTTGAATTTTTGCTGAAAATTGCCTGTAAAATCTGGTCTGACTTACTTGAGAATCTCCTAAAATGGCAATTCCAAAAGTTAACTTTCTCTTCTGTCCACCACTTAGGTTTTGAGCAAGGGTATCCTGAATATTCTTCATTTCCAATTCTAGCAAAACTCTTTGCACCTGAAAAAAAAAAAAAAGACAAGAGTTAAATCATACACAGAACATTATCTCTTTCTTTCTTTCTTTCTTTCTTTCTTTCTTTCTTTCTCTCTCTCTCTCTCTCTCTCTCTCTCTCTCTCTTTCTTTCTTTCTTTCCTTCTTTTTCTAGCTCATAAGTTCAAAGCTGTTCATTGTGATGGACAAAAGCATAGACAGTGGAGTCAAAGGTTCTGGGCTTGAATGACAGTTCATGTTAACCTATGAAACAAGCCTGCTCCAGTCATTTGCTTTCTTCAAACTTCATCTTCTTATGTGCAAGATGGAGGGAACAATGACATTTATCATTTATCTCATAGGGTATAAACGACCAAGTGCATCCAAAATGCACCCTATACATTATGTATAAATATTCTTGTTTAAATTAGATTTCCTATGTAACAACACACACCACCGATTTACACACAGAAATTGAAAAAAATGCATCTTAAACAAATGGGTTTTAACATTCACACTTGGGCAAAAAAAAAAAAAAAAAAAAAAAAAAAAAAAAAAAAAAAAGGTCCTAAGCGTACGTATGTACCTCTTTCTCCACTTCTTGGGGTGGAATTCCTCTTATTTTAGCAAAAAGCCTGAGGTTTTCTCTCACAGTTAGGAAGCCAAATTGCACATTGGATTGTGGACAAACTCCGGTTATCCTGAAGATGTTTTCTAGGTCAGCCATTTCTGAGAGCTTATTATTGTAGATGGTGACAGAGCCTGTCATAAAGATTGGATGTTAGTGCCGAGACAGTTGAGCCAATGAAAGTATTTATAAATAAAAACACCCAATTTGTTAATTCACTTTTAGATATATAACTTTATCTTCAAGGTTTATTTAAGCCAACTTTCATTTTTTTTGGAGTATGTATGCGTTTTATATGTGTAGATGCATGTGTATGTGTGTACATGTACATGTGAGCCTATGTACATGGAGGCTGATGTCAGTGGCTTCCTCAGGCATAAAGCCACCTTGGGATCTGAATCTCATGGTTGTCTAGTCTTGCAGGCCATCTAGTCAGCGATGACCAGCTGGTGGCTGCTGTTTCTCTCTATAATTTAACGCTTAATCCTTCAGGCTGTTAGCCTTGCAGTTTGGGGTTCTCTCTATGTACAGTTTCACTCTTAAACTTCCAGGATGGTACTGTTGTTATTTGGGGCTCTCTTTATATACAGTTTAACTTTCTACATACAGTTTAATTTTATGTGCAGTCTAACTCCCAGGGGCTGCTGGTCAGGAGAGCCTCTAAAGGAAAGGAGAGGCAGCAGGGAATTGGACCCTGAACTTTTAGATTTAAGGTCTGAAGCTTTATCAATTGAGTGATTCAGGCCTTCTGGTTTCTCCACCACCAAAACAGCTCTCTGGCTAAAATTTTTATTGTTTAACAGCAGAGGGTCTTAATCAGTTAAGCCAGGTGGCTCTTTTAAGTGCGAGTACAAGTGGCCGCAGCCTTGACAATTTCTTGTAAATACAAGGTGTTGTAAAAAGAAAAACCTTAATTCCTTTTAACTTGCTGGCTCAGCAGTGAACAGTGGCTTGCTGGAAGCCAGAGTCCTAATTAAGAAGGCCGATAAAACACTCTGGGCCGCTTAGCACTTCCTAAACTTACTAATCAAAGAAGGGTGAAAAACACACATATTTGGCAGACAAAGCAAGCAGATTTTTATGAACCTCACACACACACACAAGCACATATGCAATCAATAGACAAAACAAGGACACTCCCTAAGACACCACTCATCCACATATATGTAAACATACAGTTATCGATGTAAACATATACATACATACATACATATAGACAATGTAGACATACAATTAGATAGATAAATAGACAGACATAGTTTTGGATGAAGCAGATGGCTTCCACAACTGTTTAATTCTGTCTTGGGTTTTTATAGATCTAATACAAAGGTTCCCTATGTATGGAAAAAATTACCTATTCAAAAATAGATACAATCGTTACATAAAAAAGGAGTTACAGTAGGGCTGTTGATCCTAATATCTGACTAGATACTTTGTTTATTATAAGTTTAAAGCAGTGGTTTTATCTGTATGCTCATTATAAGTTCCAAGCAGAAGTTTTATATTTTTTTACATGTGTTCAAAGCAAGTTTCTTTTATTTATGTCAAGGTTTTTCTAAGTAACAGGTGTCTGTCTTGTATAGCTAATCATTTATTCTTTGATTCTATATTCATATGGTCTTTCTTATGGTGATGTACACCTGGGACTTATCTAGAATGAATGTATATCCTTGATTATTAACTTGTTTCAACATTGTTTCAAGTGCTTGGCATAAGGAGGTCCACAGAGCTCCTAGCAGTGTTTGCTATGCTGAAGGAGGGTTTTTAAATTACTTGAATCAAGTCAGAAATTCTTTAAAATCATCATCAGGGATTATGAAATCATCAATATGTCTAAACAACACTATGTCATGAAAGTACATCTTCAAAATAATCTTCAGGAAATCTGCCCAACAGAGTGAAGCAATAAGCAGTGAGGGTCTCTGCCATGCCAGGTGTATGAGACAAGCATGGAAAGGCAGTATAGCAACAATAAGCCGTCTTGAGGCAAAATCCTTGGGGCTTTGCCTACACCAGGGATACAGCCATTCCTCAGCTGTGCAAAAACAAGTGGGCTGCCTCCAGGAAGCTCACTTGCTTCCTTCTGCCAATCCAGCATTAAATTGCTCCCAGCAGTCTAGAATGGCTGGCCAGTGAGACCTTGGCGAGTGTGATGAAAGCCAAGGCTGAGGAAGAACTTCCCTGATACGATTTAATTTCTTTATACTCAGTTCATGAAGCCAGTGGATGAAGAATGTCATATTAGCCACATAGGAGTGGAAAGTCCATTTGGCAATGAAGGCTGTCCTTGCTGAAATCTCAAGCATATCGGTGAGGCCTTGCTAAGCCACCTAACCCCACTTGATTTTGCACAGAGAAACCCACAGAATCTTCAGAAATTATTAAAAAAGCATTTCTATGTAAGCTATTAAGTTTCGGAGTGTTTGTCATGCAGCAACATGCAACATACAAGTTGGAATGCCAAGTGCTAACTAAGGACCAAGGAAGCGATTGTCATGAAATACTCAAGTTTCACACCTAACAGTAGTATATACTTTATAGAATAATACTATAAATGAGCTTTTATTTTCACTTGTATTTGTGTTTGTTGTTAATAAGCAGAAGGATTTTACATTAGTAGCTGATTCATTTACCAACCCGAATTCTTACCTTTCGTAGGAGCAGTTAACCCGCTAAGAATATTTAGCAGTGTTGATTTCCCAGCTCCACTGTGACCAAGTACTGCTGTGATTTGTCCCTTGTATATGTCCAGTGTCAGGTCTGGAAGAAAAGATGAATGCTATAAGAAAGAAGTTAGGAAGAAAAAATAACTAAAATGACACAATCTTACCATCTTATAATTATTTTATCTTTTTGAATAAATATTTTTTCAAAATATTCTTTCTGAAAATGTAATTCTGTATTTTAAATGACTGAAATGTGTTAGGGTCATAGGTTCATTGACATTGCCTTGCATATGCAAACTATTTGTTACACTGAGTGGAAGAATAGATTAAAAATAAGTTACTATATGGCCAAAAGTCCTTTGAGGTAAGTGCCTCATTTTTAATTTTAATTATTTATTTACTTTAAAAAGGGGAGCATAGTCCTTGAATTACAAAAGGAAAGTTTGAGTTTGTAGATGGAAAGCCCAAAATCTACATAGGTTGACACACAATATAAATTTTAAATACATCACATTTCAACACTAGTTCATTCTAACTTTTATAAAAGTTTTATCATGTAGAACTAAAGTATTGAAGGTGATAAAGTTTATCACGTGACTCAAATCACATTTCAAGTTTGAAATATCATCAAGAACTACTCAACAAAAGTAAGATAGATCATGTTTAAGTTAAAATATTATCACTATATTTATTATTATTATATTATTATTATTATTATTTACCTTTCAAGGCTTCTATTTTATTGGGCTTTCCTTTGTATTCTTTACAAATGTTCCTGATTCTGTAAAAGAAAAAAAGCTATGGTTTGGCAATCAGTTTCTTCAGTTGGACCTTCTAGTTTGGTTCATGGGTGGATGGATCTTATTTTCGGTGTCCAGGAAGAGCCCGTGTCACTCTTATGTGGGTATATCTATGTCACAGAATCTCCTAGCATACTGCCTTCTAGACCATCATCGTCTGGGGTAATCTTTGTGCATGTTTTCTACTACATATATTCACGTGTCATAGATTTGGGGGTGAGGTGACATTAGTGTTTTTAAGAACAAGATTATTTCTGTACTGCAAAACAGGGAAGACAGAAGAGGAGATGACATGAGCACTCAACAGTGAAAGGGTTACCATGACCCCCTCCTGCAGGCTGGAGATACATGGGGTCATCTTGGCTGAGGAGCCCCAGGGACATGTTTAGAGGTGGAGTAAGATAGAGAAGCAATGGATGGTGACCTCAGGAAGATGGGTTTCACTCTCATGCCCATCTGAGTTCACCCTATTTATACCACTTTCTTTCTGATTGTCCAGGCAGGCTTCAGTTTTGCCAAGCTGAAATTTGAGAGTGCTTTCAATTGTGTTGAGGGGAACTAAAGCTTCTCATTCTGTGTACAGAATGCTTGGTTCACAGAACATATCCAGCAAGCACAAGAAGATGATAGTTAGATGATGGTGACCATAACTAGGGACGAAATTTATGTCCTCTAAGTGCTATTCTAGATCTGGAATTCCACATCACTTTTTTTAACCACAGGGAGTAGAACTCACAAGCTGAGCCAGATTTCTATTTCTTATCTTGCCATTTACTGGCCACCAAACAATTCAGCGTTCATTCATACTAAATTAATCATCTCTCTCTTTCTATTTTGAGCACCCTTGAGGGAGGTGATGACAGAAATAATTTGTGTGAACACATTGCTTTTTTTTTTTCTTTTAGCTAAGCTTACCTAATTTCTGGGACAAATATAAGCATGGATGAGGTAAGGAACTGACAAGAAAAGAAGTGGGCTTTAGAAGCTCCATGGGATGAGAGCTCAAAGGACTGGCATGAGCTGTCACTGGGGGTTGAATGAGCTGAAGTTCGCAGTCTGAGGGCTTTCTTCCTCTGTTCTTATTGGGATGTGGACAATGTGCTGTCACACTAAGATGCCTGTCTCTGAAAACCACATATTACTGAACTCCTCTCTGTCTGTCTCTGGATCTTCTCTTTTTCCTTCCTCTCTACTGTGTGTGTGTGTGTGTGTGTGTGTGTGTGTGTGTGTATGTGTATGTGAGTGTGTGAGTATGTGTGACTGTGGGAGGGTGTTTGAGTGTCTGTATGTGTTAACTAGTGCTGAAGCTGTTGGAGCAAACAGTCAGGATGGAAGTTCAAAGCCTGCATGGGCTACCCAGTGAAACCAAGGCCAAGCTGGAAAATTCAATGCAGCCCTGTCTCAATAATTAAAAAGTTAAGAATGGGATGAGGATATATCTTAGTGACATAGTGGTGTCCAGTGTGTGCAAAGCCAGAGGTTCAGTCTCCATTACTGAAAAGAGGGAGGGAAGGAGAGAAAGAGTGGAATGGATGGAGTCAGATACAGAGAAAGTCAGAGACAGAGAGAGGGAATGACACACACACAGAGAAAGAGCGCCTTCTTTAAGGAAAAAGGAAAGATAATAAATGAAGTAAGGGCTGGGTAAGTGATAGTGTGAATAACATTGCTAATAAAAAAAATGGGGCAGAAGAGGAATGGTGGAAGAAGAAACAATAGATGTTTGTAACAACAGTGAATGAAAGAAGAGGACATGAGTTTGAAAGAGAGCAAAGAAGAATACACAGGAGAGAGTTTGGAGGGAGGAAAGGAAGGGAAAATGATGTAATCATGTTATAATCTTGAAAGATAGAAGAGTTTTTAAAAACAACAAAGAAACACTTATTCAAAGTAAGAATCTTAATTATTTTCATGGGTGAAATCTGATATTTTATTTCATGTAAATGTCAACAGTGTGAGACTGAAATGATCTGCTGAATGGGATTTTTTTTTTTATACTTCAAGTGGGAATTACTATCTGTAACTGGGTAAGGCTGCCTCTAACCATCTATAGACCCCAAAGAGTGCTTTGCTTGCCTGTAATTCCAAACTTTGGGCTTCCTCAGCTTGGGCTGAGCCTTTTTTCTCATCCTTATTACCTGATGGACTCTTTTCCATGGAATTCTGGGGACAATGGTTCAAATGAATCATCGGATGAAGGATCAGAATCTATTCCATGTTCAAGAATCACATGACCGGGCTTCCTTTGTCGCGACCAAAATGAGGACTTCAGGAAAAACAGGGGAGAGTGCTGATATCCATATTCATCTACACAACCAGGAGATGAGTGAATACTAAGTCAGTCACCACTAACCCACTGCCACCACACCACCGGCCTTGCCACCCCTTTGCTGCTAAACCTGATCTCATGCATGGTCCACATGAGGCAACTGGGTAGCTTTATCAGGACAAATCCAACCAAGACCTCTCCATTGTAAGAAATGAAAGTTCACTGCAAGTTTTCCCCTATTCATTTCTTTTTTTTCCCCCAACATAATGTTTTATTATTTATTTGGAAATTTCACATCATGTATCCCAATCACACCCACTTCCTGGTCCTCCCAGGTCTGCCTCCCCATCTTTGTGACCTCCCCCTCAAAAAAAAAAAAGGAAGAGAAGAAGAGAAGGAGAAGGACAAGATCAACAACACAAACAAGAACAAGAAGAAGAACAGCATGAAGAAGAATAACAAGAAGACTAAGAACAAGAAGAACAGGAATAATAACAAGAATAAGAGCAATATACTCACTGGAGCATGGTCAAACTCCCAGCGGCCCACCCCTTAAAGACAACTGAGTCCTTCTCTACCTGCACTCCCACTAGAAGCCATCAACTGTGAATAGCTACACTTCAGCATCCTTATCACAAATTTTAAGAGTTCTCTTTGATGGCTACCTGTCTAGGCTGTTCCTTTTCTGGGGGGAGGGGGAAGTAGGGTTTGTCACAGCCTTGTATGACCTTCTTTCTCTACTGTGAGCCTGCAATCACCAATAACACTTCCAGAGTAGTTTCCTTTCGCTTTACAGTCAGCAGGAGCACAAAGCTCTCTGCCACATGGTCTCCAGTGTCATCAGCAGATGCCAGGGGCCTCAGCATGGTCTCTGGTGGCAGTGCAGACCACAGACGTCAACATGGGCCATGGACACTACTATGGCCCTCAGCAGCAGCACAGGCCAAGACTGTCAACATGGCCTCTGGGGAGCATGAGCTTCAGTCATGCTCAAAATAGTCTTAATTTCTGGGATAAAAACGTAAGACATGCTAGACATTTTGATTTCTGATTTGAGACCCAGAGCCATGTTATGCAAAGAAAGAAGGTCCCAAGAAGCAATGACTGGCTATAGGAGATATTTGGAGAGGAGATGGATGAAGAAGAGCAAATGGCATGTTTGTAGGGAATGGGAAGGTTTGTGGGCTGCTTCGAGAATGTGCTCATCGCCAGCATCTTGCTGGAAGTTAACCCGTTTGTGGTTTATCATCGTTTCTTTCCTCCCACCTTTGTTAGTGCTATTAGGAAGGCGTGTTTCTCTGACATTCTGCAACTGACCTGCACTGTAAAGATGAGAAATTTTCAAACCTGTGTAGACTTTTCACATGGTCTGTGCTTCCTTTTTCTTTTTCTTTTTTTTTTTTATGTTTTCAGTTAGCATCTATTTCTCACACCTACTGTTACAGGGTTTTGCCATTTGAGAGGATTAGTTTTCCTTTCTGTTATTCATATTTACTCTCTTTAAAAGAAATATGAACAATGCTATGTCTAGTCTTATATTTAAGCTTTGTGAATAAACGGTAGGCAGAAAATCAAAGAATTCAACGGTTTTAGATTAGAGAAAATTCCTAGTTATATTAATAATTTAAAACTGGTTTTAAAGCAGAAAAAATGGAACATGTGAAAAATATCTTTATGATGAGCAAAAAAAATATCAAAAATAGGAGCTCTCTGAAAGCATAAGTACACTCAGTATAACCGTCTAGCATGCACTCTACCAGAGAGCTCTGTCTGCACTGACTCATCCTTTCGCGTGTTCTTTTGAGACAGGATCTTACTAAGTCCTGGGTGGCCTGAAGCTCCCTGTGATCCAAGCCCTGGATTTGTCACCCTCCTACCTCAGTCTCTGGAAAGCTAGGGTTACAAGGCTGAACCACCAGGCCCTGGTCATAACATTTTCATGTTCTGATACTCTTGGAAGATTGTTAATACTCCAGGTAGCTAACTCCCACCACTGAGAAATTGCATTTGAATCTTTCCAGCATTGGCAGGAGCTGGTTTTCTTATTTCTCTACATTTCTCTGGGTGGTTCTGATGTGCAGCTCTGGGACGCAGAGTTGCTAAGCTAGCTAGTCACACAAGAGTAGCTGTAAACTTTCACCAACAGCAGACCCACCTAGGAATGAGCTTTCTAAAGTGATTTTTACAAAGAAACAAGACAACAAGGGATGGGGCTAGTAGTTCAGTGGTACAGAATTCGCTTAGCATGTGCCAAGCCATGAATCTGCATCCCTGCACCATAAATTAATAATCAAATGAACAACAACAACAAAACAAGCCATAACATAGAATCTGAAATAAAGATTAGTAAATCAATATGCAAAATTCAGGTTTCATGTTTGAACAACCAAGGGGAAAGAGAGAACAAAAGAACTGATTGGGCCAATGGTAATGGCATTGTCCATCTTTTTCATGTTGACACCTAGATTGGTTCTTGAACTATGAGTAATTCATACATTAGGAGATCTAGTTGGGGAAATACAACTATTAAAATTAGTTTATTTTAGCCATATCTGTACTCACTTGGCAGAATTTTTTCAAAGTACATCATCAAGGCCAAATACAAAAATGCATCAAATGCCAGCATGAAATTGGTTGCTATAATCAGATTTGAGCCACCTGCTGGATCAGGGGGTGCATTAGAATTTAAGTCATATTCCTCATGTAGAAGCTGAAAATTTTGAGAAATTAAGAGAAATTAAGTTTATGATAAAAGTTAAAATCCAAACTAGGTTTAACAGAGTGGTAAAATAGTCACCCACTGCTTTGATCTGTGAACATGAAAGAGAGGTATATTATGATTCTCAAACCTCCTGGGTAGTATGGACATGTGGGCAATTATAACGCAGCTTTAATAAGTGCTATGTAATTTGAACGTTGGGAAGAAATGAGGAGACTCTATGTTGGCAATTTGAACTCACATCTAGATATTTTCTAAAATATTTATGTACTTTTATTTTGTGTGCATGAGTGCTTTGCCTCCAGGTATTTGTTTGTGACATGTATGCCTGGTATCCAGGCAGGCAGCTGTGAACCCCTATATGTAGTATGGGTGAACCAAACTCTGGTCCTCTGAAGGGTAAGTATGTGCTGTTTCCCAGTGAACCATCATCTCTCCAGCATCCTTACTTTCTCCCCTCTCTAAATGACTTATCTGGCTGCATTAAATCCCACAAAAGCCTTTAAAGGGCCACTTTTTGTTAAGTCAAAGTGCTTATGCTAGGATTTTAAATCTTAGAGCTCAAGAGAAGAAAGATGTCACCAATAGATAATCAGACAGGTTCTCACCTGGGTCATTCCTAGAGTGAAGGCAAAGGGGCTGAAAAGACTGAAAGTCCACTCCATGGATTCAGGAAGGCATCTGTACAAAGCTGCGAAGCCCAGACTTCCCCAGAAGATGGTGAGAAGGAACATAACAAGGCCAGTGAGGACAGACTTCCTTACCAAGACACTCACTAGGAAGGCCAGAGTGATCTAGAGGAGAGCAAACCCAGGTGGGTTATGTTTCTCTAACAAAATATGGTAATAATAATAACAATGATGACAATGATGATGGAGCGGATCTATCATATAAATACACAAAATCATGTCTTGTAAATTATGTTACACAATACACCAAATTGTGCCTGTCTATGAAGTTTTGCATGCAATTGGAAGATAGAAAATCTACTATATATAAAGTAATGACCTCTTTGAACCAATGCTCAATTCTCAGGGTAAGAAACAGGCCCGGGGAATTTTGAATCAACTCACCATGGACAATCCATAAAGAAGGAAGAGGCTCAAGACCACCATGAAGCTGCTTAGAATAAGAAACTGGCCAGATTTGATAACCAGTGCCAGGGATAGGGCCATAATGAAGATGAAGCCAGCATAGAGCAGACCCCAGGAGAGCCTGGTGTGGAAATCAAATTCTATTTCAGTCTTTCAGACACAGCAGAAAAGGAGAATCTATGATCAGCTTGAAAGTAATTTTAAAGGTCATCTATTTGTTCACCCAGAATAAAATGCAGAATAAAATGAAGAAATCAGTCAGTATCCCATTTTGACTGATGAAAGGTTGTATTTTCATGTATTTCCCAGTAACTCTCATCTTTTAGTACTTCACTCATTTACTTATTCACTCATTCATGTCATTACACAAATATCATGTCCTTTACATATAAGCAAAATATAGGTAAAATGCTGGGCTTCATTCATTGGGGACAGCAAATATTTTTTCCCACCACACCATCTTCCACATTTAATCATTCTATTTTTATATTAAAATTGTCTGCTTACCTTTCATCATCAATTTCTTGATGATGAAATATTCTATGAGATACATAGTAAAATAATGAGTAAAAACAATTTTAAAACATAGCTACAAAACCAACAAAACAACCCTAATAGCTATGTGCTAGGAAATGTTTTAAGAACATGGCAAATGTTAAATCATCAAATTCCCACTCCAAGACTATGCAAATTCCATCTCAGTATTCTCTTGTCTTATTGATGGAGAATTTGGCAAATGAGGATGTTAAATAGTTATGATTCAAATCCAGATGTTTGGCTCTGGTATCTTTAGATTTTACAGCTTTGCTCTATTTTCTAAGAATACCAGTTCAATAACGTAGTCCAAGTAACCATAGCAACAGAAGGGACCTAACAGACACAGACACAAAATTTTAGGACTGTCGTACTGGCAGGAACTCCTCCTGATTTGTTCTGACATATTTGGCTGTGAATCCGTTTTACTTCCTTCTCTACAAATGTCACCTCCATGCCTCTGCCCTTCCGAGATGATTATCCATTCTGGTAATCACTGAATATTTAAAAATCAAACTGCCTATGCCATTTTCACAGTCCCATTCTGCCAGCCCATCCCCTCAGACTCGCCCATCCCATTCTGCAGTCGTGAAGACTCTCCAGATGCCTGGTGTCTTTCATCTTGCCTTAGTGGGACTGCCACCGACAACTGTCTGCAACACCCATCGGTCTTTCACTTCCTTGACACGCTCACCAACAGAGTGGACAGCTACCAAATATTTCCCACTTCACAGATACCCAGAAATCCCAAATTCCTGGTTCTCTACTTCAGTAAGAGAAGCACAGTGACACCCAGACTCAGCATGGCAAACTTTACACCAAGGACTATTGATTCCATGCAGAGGGAGAGTGGAAAAAGTTAGGCAGACACTGGCTCTAATAAAACAAACTGTCCACTTTGCCAGGGTACCCCATTTGGTTGTTTGTCCTGCGTTTGACCCACCAGAATGCTGACTCTTGAAGTCCCATCATCACCATCAAGCCTTTCATCCTTTTTCTCTCTCTTGTGACATTGATAGACATGTAATAGATGAATGGGGAAAAGGAGATAATGCAGAATAAAATGAAGAAATCAGTCAGTATCCCATTTTGACTGATGAAAGGTTGTATTTTCATGTATTTCCCAGTAACTGATAGCAGTTCCTCCATCACCGAATGGTTTGTTGTGGTCTAAAGAAATATTAATGTTTGTTAATAAAAATTGCAAATCAATAAATAGCATGCTCAGTTTTAAACCATCTATTTCCAGGGAATGCTTGATTATCATGCC
Organism: Meriones unguiculatus; assembly: GCF_030254825.1. Classification (NCBI taxonomy): domain Eukaryota; kingdom Metazoa; phylum Chordata; class Mammalia; order Rodentia; family Muridae; genus Meriones; species Meriones unguiculatus. The sequence continues at coordinate 12,037,353 of NC_083355.1, read as the reverse complement.
ACAATCATCTGCTAAAGGAAATTTCCACATTCATGTCCTGCCACTGACCCATTTGGATCCTGTAGTTCAGGCACAATGAGCTATCCACAATTATCAGGATTTGCCTCACGTCAGTACTTCCCCAGCTAACATCACTATAGAACAGTTTGAATGCCTTTTCTAAATTTATGCATTCAATACATCTCTTACCTCAAGTCTCAAGTTCAACTGCTATTTCAATTGGACATTACCCTATGGCATTCTAAGCTGGGAAGCTTTTTGTTTGTTCACCTACAAAGACTTTATGTCCCTGTAGTGGTTTGAGTGAGAATGGAGCCTGTAGGCTCCCATGTTCTAATGCTTGGCTACCAGTTAGTAGGGTAGGAGATGCTGATGCTTAGTTGAACGATTTAAATTTTATGGGTTTAATTACCCTCCCCCAAATAAGCAGGGGCAAGATGCAGCACTGAATCCCACAAGGCAAGGTGAGTGCAGTAGTTATGATAATGGGAGGCAAAGGCAAAGGATTAGTGGAACCATTTGGGAAGGATTTGGAGGTGTGGCCTTGCTGGAGTCAGAGCGGCCTTGTTGGAGGGGTGTGTCACTGGTGTGGGCTTTGAGGTTTCAAAAGCCCATGCCAGGCCCTGTCTTACAGTCTCTGCCTGCTGCCTGTGGAACAGAATGGAAATCTCTCAGTTACTGCTCCAGCACCAAGCCTGTCTGCTTCCAGCAATGATGATCATGGACTAACCCTCTGAAATGGTAAATGAAATGCTCTTGTTTTTTTTTTAAATAGAAGTTGTCTTTTCACAGCAATAGAGCACAATCGCCATTGCAGCCAACAACTGCTTTGATGATTTTCTTTTTACATTCATGGCTTCCTGAGAAGGCTGAGATCATGAAAGACCCCTCCCCCATTTCTGTCTTTGTTATATAACATACAACAGTTTTAGTAACTTTCTCCCTGAATGAATGAGTGGATGAAAGGACAGGGTTAGCTATGCATATTTTCTTCCTTGAATCTTTTATGCCTTTGATATCATTAATTTGCCTTGAAGATAGAGTGAATTCAACATTTTACACTCACTTCTATGATGGCGGCATTGATGGCAGCTTGAAGAGCCACAAATCCTTTCTTCCAGAATATTGATACCAGACAGTCAACATCTTCATACTTTCCAAAACAATGAGCTTTGCAGACAAAGGAAACCATAAGCACAGAAATGGGTTATTTCATAACAATGGGTTATTGAGACCAACAAACAGTGGGCTTTGCAAAATCCCCCAATTCCAACTGTTCAAAGATCTACAAAAATATAAATTATAGAAATGGTTCTCCATGTGAGTCAGACAGAGATCTCCCAGGACACCATCTGTCTTGAATTATCTCAGCAAGCTTTAGTTTTTTAAATACTATCTTTTCTTTTCTTTTGAGCTTATAGTTACACCAAATTCCCCTTTGCCTTCCCTTCTTCAGCCTCTTTCATGCACTTCTCTCTGATTGTCTTCAAATTCATGTCCTCTTTTCTTTAATTGTTGATACGTGTATATATATACATGAACATAATATATCTCAATTTATATATCATATATATAACGACATATACTATATGATATAGAAATGCAACCTGCTCAGTTTGCATAGTATTTCTTCTGTGTACGTTTATAGGGCTGACATCTAGGTATTGGATAACCAATTCCAGCTCTTCTCCGAGGAAGACTATTTCTCCAGTCCTTAACATTCCTTAGTTTCCTGTATTTCTTTGTATAGGGTAGAGGCTCTTGAACTTTTCTACATCCACATTAGCCTGTATGTTGATGTCGTACTTGTTTATGTCATGTTGCTAAGACTTTATGAATGTATTTTTTTCTGACATTTCTAGAAGACACAGCCTCATGAAAACCTTCCTATTCTTCTGACATTTAAAGTCTTTCCACACCCTCTCCCATGATGATCCCTTTTTTAAATTTTGTCTTTATTTTGTTTTAGATGTATGAGAGTTTTGTCTGGATTTGCCTGTGTACTACATGTGTGTATTTCATTCCAGCTCCAAGAGATTCAATGGCCTCTGAGCACCCAAATCTCTCTCTCTCTCTCTCTCTCTCACACATACACACACACACGTGCATGCACTATCCCATGAGTAATGCATGCATGCATGGAGCCAGCTATATACAAACACACATTAAAAACACAGGACATGAAATTGGGAGGTGAGGTTGGAAATGGGTCAGGGAGCAGTTATGGGACAGAGTGGCAGATAATTATGATCAAAATACATTGCATGAAGTTCTCAAAGAATTAATAGAAACATTATATTGAAGAATCTTTATATACACCTTCTCATAAGTACATATTTGTCAGCCAGTATATTCTGTAATGTATGTATTAGTTATGTGTCCCTTTGCTGCAGTAAAATAACTGAGGAAAGGGGGGGGATTATTTTGGTTCACGTATTACTAATGGGGCTTTCCGAGGCCACATGGGAAAAGTAATACATAATTCTAAACCCCAAAGAAGGTGAGCTGAGATTATACTTTTCCGAAGGTGAATTTTCCTATCATCATCCAGAACCCTAGGGAAGACAACCTTTTATTCTTCCTCTGATAACAGCCGATCTTGTCTCCTCTTCTGTTGATCATGCCAGCGATTTTGTTTACTTTTGTTATGAAGGTGATCCTGTGTGCTCTCTTGCTCTTATGTAGGTAACTTTGTCTACTATCTTGCTGTTATACTGCCCTTCCAAATTCATGTAGGAGTCTCCACCTTTTTCAAACTCAAGATCTCATCTTAATTGTTTCTTATACCTGTATCTCTTGGTTGCTGTGACAGGCAAAAATGTAGATAAATTCAATAATCACCTGTTCCTCTGGAGGTGGGTGCCCTTTTTACCACGGAATTTTGGGAAATTCTCTTTCATGTAGCTTTAGGCATTTGAATAGAAATCTAGTCTATGGATATATCACCCAAAATGTACCTGATCTCATCTAAAGAAAGGTTTTCTTATTTCATATTTAAATATTTTACAGTTTTATATTACAAATAACACTATTTGCATTGAAATGTATATACACATATAGGTTTGTGTATATACATACACAACTACATACATAGCTAAGCATATGTTAGTGCATTTAAACATGAATATACATTTTCAGAGGTTGTCTAATTTCACACCATAACTTCTATCTTCAGAAACTGCTCAACATCACTGAAGCAGAATAGTGGGACTAGATATCTGAAGAGCTACCTTCATGGTCCTTGTGTTCTTTCCATATTGGGATTCTTTGTCCAAACTCGAATTTCAGATGATATGAGAATGTGTCAGAAAAAATGACCCTTATTATTTCCTGATGACTTTCTGTTAGTTCCATGGTGCTTTCTTCATCCAACAGTCCCAAGACTTTTCTATCTGCCGATGAGAGAATGGGGACACTGTTGTTAGTGGATTGTGGAGAGAGGCAACTTTGAGATGTCAAGTCCAACATCATTCATAAGAGTCCTTCATGAAAATAATATTGACTCAATTACTGACATTTGTCAACATACAAGTTTGGGGAAAACTTGTGGTTCTATCTAGGCGTAATTAAAAGGAATAATTAATGATAATTAATTATTTTATTTCTATATATTTGATTATTGTGCCAACTTAAATAAAATAGAGTATCATATCATATGGCATCAGCTAAATTATTTATACCATCATCATTTTAATAAATACAAAATGGTATAAATCAGGCACTGGTTTATAGTAAGCAGAAGCAGCAATACAGTCTTGTATTCTTTTATGAGGAGGACTTTGCAGCCAGTCCTGAAGATACCTGATAAACCAGGGTCAGATGAAAGGGGAAGAGGTCCTCCCCTATTAGTGGACTTGGAAAGGGGCAAGGAGGAGATGAGGGAGGGAGGGTGGAATTGGGAGGAATGAGGGAGTGGGATACAGCTGGGATACAGAGTTAATAAACTGTAATTAATACTAAAAAATTAAAAATAGACAAAAAAGAAAAAATGAACCCTTAAATAATATGTTTTGTATGTATGAGTGTTTTGCCTTCATGTATGTATGTGTACCATGTGCATTCATGGTTCCTGAAGAGGTCAGAAGAGGGTGTCTGATCCTCTGAAACTGGAGTTATGGATAGTTGTGAGCTGCCATAGTTACAGATAGTTGTCAGCTGCATGCTGAGAACTCGATTCAGGCTCTCTGGAAGAGCTACAAGTGAGCTCTCTCTCTAGCCACCCTGATAATATATTTAATTAGCTTAATAAAGAATGGAAAAATTCAAAATATACCCAGTGCCTATGCTGATATCACTAAAATCATCTTTTCTGTAGACACTATGCTCAATGCTATGTATCTTGTTAAGGCTTAAAAGAATAAAAAGGGATCTGAATAAAATACTGACTCTTGGGTCAATAGAGCACATACCTGTCATGAAAGAGGCAGCAGCCACCTTCTCCATTATCTGTTGTGTCACATTGGTGACAGGGGTGTATGCCAAAGTGAACCCAGATTGTCTAAATGAATCTACTCGGCCCAGGTCCTTGGTGGGTACGGCAGAAAAGTCTGTAGCTTCGTGACCATGAGGGTACCAATACAAGAGAAGCAGAAGGAGCAAAGAGCTCAGCCATTCCTGCACACCCCAATAACAGAGAGAAGATTAGGGTTCCAAATTCTTCATCCGAAACCATTTTGCCATCAAATTTGCCTCTGTCTTTGTAAAAATCCGGCGTGTCTTAGACATAAACGACATGAAGCATGTGTGGCATGAATTCAGAAATAATTTGACAGCTATTAAGAGGAATGTGAATGCGTTGGGCCTCTTAGTAAGCTGTGCTGAGGCAGGTGCTCATGAGAAAATAAGAAATGCAGCCATCTGTGGTTTACATTATTATCACCTCGTGATTTTTACCTCGAACCAGTTTATGATGTCTTTGGTTGGCTGTCAATCTGGGTATTACCATGACAACATAACGTAGTTACAGCATCATGATTACACACCAAAATATTTTTAGTGGACACTCAGCAGAGTGGTGATGATCAGAGGGGTGCCACTTCACTTTGGTAGCTATAAACTCTAGCTAGTCACAAATTCCTGATGAGAAATTATGTCATTTCCCCAATGCATAAGCTTAGAAATTTGTCACAGTACATTTTTCTTGGCACTAAATATGTGTCCAACCTTTTCTGATATTTTTTGAAGCAAAGTTTTAAACAAGAAAGAAATTTAAATGAGAAAATGCCAAATATCCTTTTCTGTGGGCTGCTTTATTACTGCCAGCTTTAGAATACCATCATCCTAGCTCTTGGGTCCGTGAGTGGTACCGCTATTAAGAAATATGACCAGTGATTTAAAAAAACAATCTGTGCTGAATTCTGAATTTCTGGACAGGATTAATGTACTTAAACCAATTAAAGTCTCTTCAAATATATTCATGGCCTAAAAAAACAGCTCCTTCTATATAAGGGAAGGTCACTCATTAATATTTTTGAGTGTTCAGAAAAGCACACATAATTCTCAGACAAATACATTTTTGTATCATCAGCAGACAATGACATTGAATCATACCATTATGGTCTCTCTTTTCATTCGCCATTTTTTGAGGAGGTTCTTCTGTAATAGAGCACAAGTTTGTTGGCGCATACTTATCTCTCTCTTGACCATGTTGCCCTGCTTAATGAGAAAAAAGTGGAGAGATCAAAGTAAATGCAAAGTGTTGAAGAAGAATAAATGTGCTCTTGGGCATATACCCAAAGGATGGTTCATTCTTCCACAAGGACATTTGCACAACCATGTTCATTGCAGCTTTATTCTTAACAGGCAGAAACTGTTAGGTTGTTGGAAACAACCTAGATGGCCCTCAGCAGGAGAATGGATAAAGAAAATGTGGTACATTTACACAATGGAGTTTTACTCAGCTGTTTGAAAAATGACATCATGAAATTTGCAGACAAATGGATGCAATTAGAAAAAAAAAATTACCTGTGTGAGGTAACCAAAGTTCAGAAAGATAAGTATGGTGTGTATTCATTTGTAAGTGGATATTGGCTGTTAAGTGGATATTTGTAAGTGGATACAAGCTGCAAACCACAGACCCAGAGAGGTTAGGTAAAGAGGGCTGTCCAGAGCACTCATGGATCTCTGTCTGGGGGGAGAGGGTGGTAATGGTAGTGGTGGTAGAATAGATCTTATGGGTGGTGTGGGGGCAGGTGGGAATAGGAGCAGAGGGATCAGGGGTGGTGGGAAAGATGGGGTTGGGCAGAGACTGGGGAGAAATGCCTGGGATTGGGGGATATTTGAGGGATTGCATGGAATCCCTAGTGCAATGGAAACTTTCTGGATGCTTTGAGGGTGATCCTAATGAGGACTGCTAATAACGAGGGATATAGAGTCTCACCAGGCCATCTCTTGTCACCCAGCAAGGCTTCCAGCACTAGGACTGGGTTGCAGGCAATTGAATTGTTGGCCAAGTAGGCCCTATGGAAATCCCCAAACAAATTCGGGTTGTTGATAAGACACAGGGTTTCTCTTTGCACAGTGACAGTGGGACCCCGTTGCCAAGGACAACACCCACACAACTCACTGAACATGGAGAAGTTGAGCTGGTACCTACATGGAACCTTCACCCTATGTTCTAGTCTCTTTGATGAGGGAAGCTACTCTGCAGGCCCTGAAAGAGGAATGTGGACACCAACCCAGCCACACTCTCGTTCATCAGACTATGGTTTACACTCATGGACTGTCCACTTTGTCAACACACTTTCTCCATATCCAGGTAGATTCTCCCTTGGATAATCTCCCCAGCCCTGGATTACCCTTTTGAGTTCTGCATCCATATTCATATATCTCAGCCTATTATTATTTAATCATTGATTGTCTTGATCTTCTTCTATATTAATCACTTCATGGTTTTTGTTTTCAAATTATGCCCAGGGCAAGGCACATGAGCACACACTTTCTCTGGTGCATGAAAACTCATCCTTGTACACCTTACTTAAAATTCCTATACTATGTTGCTTGTTTAAGAATCTGAATAAATGATGTAGGAACTAACCTTAGACAGTTTAATAATCTCTGATATTTCTGATAGAAAGAATATTCCAGGTTTTTTTTCTGTGAGAAGACTTTGTGATTTGCACTGTCTTTCTATGAAAAATTAAAGTATGGAGGCCAGAAAGTCATGAGAGTTTAAGACCTAAAAGATTACACAAACAATATTCTTCACTTTTATATTTCAAAATGTGCTTTGTGGGGCTAGTACTCAGTTATTATGAGCAAGAAACCAAGCAATCCGATTAAAAAATGGGGTACAGAGCTAAACAGAGACTTCTCAGTAGAGGAATATAGAATGGCAGAGAAACACTTAAAGAAATGCTCAACATCCATAGCCATCAGAGAGATGCAAATCAAAATGACCCTGAGATTTCACCTGACACCCATCAGAATGGCTAAGATCAAAACCTCAAGTGGCAACACATACTAGAAAGGTTGTGGAGAAAGGGGAACCCTCCTTCATTGCTGGTGGGAATGCAAACTTGTACAACCACTTTGGAAATCAGTCTGGTACTTTCTCAGACAATAGTGCTTCCTCAAGATCCATCTATACCACTCCTAGGCATTTATCCAAAAGATGCTCAAGTACACAACAAGGACATTTGCTCAATCATGTTTGTAGCAGCTTTATTCATAATAGCCAGAACCTGGAAACAACCCATATGTTCATCAACAGAGAAACAGATACAGAAATTGTGGCACTTTTACACAATAGAATACTACTCAACAATTAAAAACAAGGAAATCATGAAATTTGCAGGCAAATGGTGGGACCTAGAAACTATCATCCTGAGTGAGGTATCCCAAAGCAGAAAGACACACATGGTGTATACTCACTTATATAGACCTATAAGACAGGATAAACATACTGAAATCTATACACCTAAAAAAGATAAACAAGAAAGAGGACCAGGGGTAAGATGATCAATCCTCCCTCACTTAGAAAGACAAATGGGATGGACATTGGGTGTAGGAGCAAACAAGTAACAGGAGGAGCCTACCACAGAGGGCCTATGAAAGACTTTACCTAGCAGTGTATCAAAGCAGATACTAAGACTCATAACCAAACCTTCTGCAGAGTACAGGAAATCATATGAAAGAAGGGGGAGTTAATATGACCTGCAGAGGACAGGAGCTTCACAAGGACCAAATATATCTGGGCACAGGGGTCTTTTATGAGACTGTTTCTCCAACCAAGGACCATGTATGGATATAACCTAGAACCTCTGCTCAGATGTAGCCCATGGTAGCTCAGTATCCAAGTGGGTATCCTAGTAAGGGGAACAGGGACTATTTCTGACATGAACTCAATGGCAGGCTCTTTGACCTCCCCCCTACCCCCGAGGGAGGAGCAGCCCTGAGGCTGGAGTTAGAAATCTAGAAAGGCCTCTACCACGGTGCTTGTAAGAGTTGAGGGTCGGGTTGGGAGATGGCTCAGTGGGTTACATTCTTGCTGTTCAAATATGAGGACTTTAGTCCACAGCCCTGGCACCCAAATAAAAGCCAAGCAAGGCAGTGTATATCTGTACCCGATAAGACAGACAACGAGGGATGAAGAAACAGGTAGATCCCGGGGAATGCTGGCCAGCCAACCTAGACAAAACAGTAAGGTACAGATAAGAGGGGAGGAGAGAGGAGGGACAGAGAGTTAATAGTGGAACGGAAACAATGGGGGGGGGAATGGAACTCCTTAGACTCGTAGCAAGTATAAACAGATGCGGGCCTGACATTGTGGTGTGTGTGGAGGACACCCTATCAATTTATGTTGTGGTTGTAGTTTACAGAAGGCAAATGCCTCATCTATATATTAAATGGTCTTTAGATCTCTTCTGTAAATAGTTTAGTTTGGTATGCCTGTTGATTGGGGGGGCATTTTTGTCTATAGGACTCCCTTTTTTGCCCAGGGCCCCTCTCTGACATCCACTGAGTCACACAGAATACCGCTGAGACACACAGGATTGGCAATCGGGGTTCTTGTTCTCCTTGGTTTGGGGTCAGTCAGAATTGGTGACTGACATTTTCCTCTTGTTTGAGGTCAGCCTATGACTGGCGTTGCTTTCTTGTGTTCTATACCTAGATTTAAAATCCTTTTTTAATTTGGAGACTACAAGAGGCAGCTGATAAAGATGGTTAAAGGAAGGGAAGTGAAAAGAGGAGGGAGACAAGATTTCCTCTCTGGCTCAGGACAGGTTGCTGTTCTGCAGCTGAGAAGGGGAACTTAAACTGACTTTTTTTTTTCCTGCAGTCAGGGCTGTTGGAAGTCTTTTAGCCTAAAGCTATAGGGAGTCTAAATGAGACCCTTTGGTGCTGAATCTCCTGAGGAGTCTCTGTGTAGACTAAAGGATGTCTGCCTATTTAAGGGGACTGCTGGTAGAGCCCTCAGTCTGTTAACTTATTTGTGAATCTATAGGGGAGTACGAAATAAGACAGACATAGAACATAGACCCCTCACACATACAAACACTCAACAGAGAATGGATGAGGTGAGTAGCCGCAACAAACTTTACTGCCCTGGTTACACCTCTTATACTGTGAGCAAACGCTCTCTAGTCAGAGAGAGAATTACCTCATAGTCAAAAGGATTTGTCAGAGATAAACCGTTACAATGGGAGGGAAGGTAGTGATTACATGTTTAAGTACTAAACTAAACATTTCTTTAGCTGGTCTTACATTCCAAGACATAAAGCAGGTTTAAAATGACAGTATTTCATGTCTTAAACTGACAAGACATAGGAATTACAACAAAAAGTTTATATTTTTTGACATTAAGGTTTGTACTTAATTTAGACATTTTTTTGACATCCCCATTATTTTCTGGGTTCAAACCAATTTGCCTGAATTTATGGTGCATACCAGGATTCATGGTGCCATCTCTTGAGTGAAAGCTTATCTGAAGCCACAGATCTACTCAAGCCTGTCACCTAGTGAGATATACATGCTTGGCAGCTGGAGGTCCACAAAGGTTTTCATTGTAGCTATAAAAGCTTTCTGTCAACTACCTGATTCCTAACTTCTAAAACTGTTTTATTCAAATCAGGGATACTATACAATCGTTGCTAGGAATTATGAAATGACTCATTCATCTGAACAGCAATGCCTCTTCATAAAGATCTTATAGGAGGTTTGTTGAATCAGAGCAGGTAAATACCCAGAAAATGAGGGTTCACATCATGCCAGATTCTTGAGAGATACAGCAGCACAGGAGAGAAGGGGTATCGAAGTCTGAAAGCAATTCTGCAGTGCATTTCAGAACAGATCTCCCAAAATACTGAAATTGCTTTCCAGAAAGCTCACGTGCCTGCTGAACTTCCCTGACAATGGCTCCTGACGCTTCTTTAATCTAGGTGCTTAGCTGCTGTTCGTCAACTCTGTTAGCCTCAGACTGCCAAGCTCATTTACCGTACCCATTTTTGTTTAGTTGTAGTCCATTTTAACAGCTCCCCCCGACCTTATACTTTATGTGCAATTCTTATTTAGGAGGAACTTCTGGGGCTGAAAGGGTGGCTCGGTTGTTGAGAGCACTGGCAGCTCTTACAGAGGAGCCCCGTTCAGTTCCCAGCATTCACACTGGGCAGCTCAAAATCACCAGTTCCAAGGTATAGGACATTGTCTTCTGGTCTCCGGAAGAGCCTGCACATGGTGAACATACATCAAAGCAGCAAAGCAGGCACTACATACACACAAATAAAAAATTATTAAGAGGAAAGCATTTCCATGCTTTGAAAAGTATATGTACGTATCTTTGACTTTCTTCAAAAGGTCTTTTATTTTTGGATATTTTACCTGTGTTAGTTAAGCTTGTATATATAAGGTACGAGACAATAGGACCTACGATGCTATTGGCAAACTTTTTCTTTTATGTCTTCTCAAATGTTAGAGAAGTATGTGTATAAGAGATTTAATTAGTGTATGCTTTCAATTAGTCTTGCTGCAGCATTCCTTACACACAACACAGTGATGGAGCTTCATAGAAAACGTTCCCAAACACTAGGAAAGACCTTCACCTAGCTGTTTTACAGTGGTCTTAACTGTCCTAGCATTTTACCTCCTGTGTCAATTACCACCAACCGTTCATGAAGACTTACCACTTTCTTTCTGTCGACTTTTCAGCCAACCTGTGCAGATTTTGTCTGCTGGGCCAGGACCTGAGGATCTGAAAGAATGGGGTGGACCACAGTCTGATACTGTAGAGCATCTGACTTCAGTTTCAGTGCGCTTTTATACCCGAATTTAACAAAGAAAACAATGATCTAAAGAGGGTCGTTCGAGTTCAGAAAAATATGTAAACAAATGCCAGTAAGCACATACTAAACATTAACAGAGCAGCCCTTTCCCAGAACTTCCTCAGGACGGAGCAATTTAAACACACACTGGCACGCATTATAGCTTATATCTGGTAAAGCACAAAAGCAAAGCAGAAGGACACATCCATATCCACTGACCAGCTTGGGTTTTATAGCTATGATCTGATATCCAACAGGAATAAACATAACCTATAGGTTGAATGTAAACAGTTAACACAGGAAACGCAAAATCATGTCCAAGAACAATGCAGGGAAAAGAACACACCTGAGGTAAAAGGCCCTGTCTTTTTCCTGGAGCCTCACTCAGCATGGCTCATGCTTTTAACCATGTTTGACGGGTTCTTTCTCTAACTTTAAACAATAGTCCATGCACAATGACAAAGGATTTTCTTTTAGCCAGTGTATATTCCACTGGCTAAAAGGAGAAATACATGCTATTTGTGAGTCCTAACCTAACCTAAAAAAAAAAAAAAAAAAGATGGATTTCTCTTTTTATTTTCCATTTTTACTCTCTAGATGAGTTTGGAGATGGTGTAGCCAAGCAATAGCTGGAACCTTAAAATGTTTAGGTTAACAGCCAACAACCGACCACACATATATGGCTCAGTGGGCAGAAATTGTATTTTTATTGTATGTGAGTCAGCATATAATCTTGGTTTCAGGGATTCCCACAGTCCCCTGGTACATTAACTAATGTGTTCTCATGGACCCAGGTGGAAGAAGTTTCTTATTGCCAGAGGCTCCAACTGCTCGAAGTGCTGGGCATAAACACGGCCCCGTGAGTGCAGAGCCATTAGACGGGACAACCACACCAACCCCTTCCAAGATGCAGCTGATGTCATAGAAGAGGTGACAGAAAGAACGTGAGAGACCGAGGACGAGAAGGCAGGCTCCGAAAGGCCGGTCTCCGGACACGACAGAGCGGGCACACACGTGACCTTGGCTGCATTGACCGGAAGGAGACCTCCACAAGATCAAGAGACTTAAAAACCTCAACAGAGGAAAGAGCTGCTCCAGAGGCCCAGCCGCTAGCTTGGGAGCTAATGGCAGCTGATAGCTGCTGAGGGAGGGAGAGTTACTTTTCTCTCTGTGTGTGTGGCAGGAATCGGCAAGCTGCCCTAGTCATGACCTAGCACATGACTCCACACACACGTGCATAAGGGGCAGTGCTAATTTAACTCAGTGATGGAAAAAAAATACATGAAGTGGAGAGGCAGATAGGTAGGGAAGGTGTAGGGATGAGGGTGGGAAGAACATATAGATAAAATTATTTAAAAAATTTTTTTTAAGTTTAGGAAAGAAGAAAGGAAGAAAGGAAGGAAAGGGGTGCTAATTGCGATGACCCTAAATTTACTAATTTAATAGAGTTAAAATTTTACACTGCTAAGTTTTCTTCTATGTAGATTTGCTTTCCACTTAACTAGATTACTTCCCTAGTAATATATAATTTTTTGATTCTCTATAGAAGATTTACTGAATATTTGTGTGTTTCTAGCTTGCATTTAGCATTGTGTATTGCATGCCTTGGTAATTGCTGGTTTACAGAAATTCTACTGATACTATACATATATAAATCTTGTTTCTAAAGCTATCAATGAATTCCCTCATTACTATGGCATTTTAAAGACCAAGCCCTCTGTGCTCTAATACAGAGATGTCACCTTAAAAATTGCCCTTTAGTTGCTTCCATGACACCTGGACCTTGTGTGGAGGGAAGGACAGAAATGCAAGGCTGAAGAGCTACAGTAATAGCGGATGCCCTTAGTGAAGTGAGAAAACATATTTGCTAAATCCGAACCTGACCTGGGGCTGAAACGGAGGTCAGCCTGCCCCTCTGGCATAGTGCTTACAGAGACGTTTGCTAACCTACAATGTTCAACTTCTGGAACCACAAGGTTTCTGTTCCCTGACCAAACAGAGATACCGTGGTGACACATCTGTGCCCTTTTCTTACTAAAAGTTCATAGCCTGTCATGCTTGCTAACAAGCCATCGCAGCCATGTCAATGGGATATACCAAACTTGTGGTTTTTACCTTTCTAAAACACCTGCTCATCCAGCTCAGGGCTACCTCTGGACTTGAGTACATGTGCTGGCTAGGTCTGTGTGGCTCAATAACGGCTTCAAATTCATAGCTTGTCCTGGCTTCTTCTCTGGGTGAGAACAGCCCGGCTACGACATTATCTTTCCAGTTTAAGAGATACAGGAAATTTTCACCATTAGGAGTGACATTCGCTGCATTTTTTGTCAGGTCTTTATTAGAATAAGGAATGTCCGTTGTTTTCCTACTTTCCTGAAATATTGATTCATAATTGTATTGCATCTTATGTTTTGCATTTTAGCATACTATCTACTACATTGTTATATTTATATCTAATATAATCTGCTAGTGTCAATTGATTACATAAGGGGTCTCATTTCTTCTTCTTCTTCTTCTTCTTCTTCTTCTTCTTCTTCTTCTTCTTCTTCTTCTTCTTTTTACCTCTGCTTGTGGGTTTGGACTGGCTTCATCTGGATTGGGATATTTATGATCTTTTGTCCTGTGTGTGAGGAAGCCTGTGTACACTGGAAATTGCCTCATGGGCTTTGTGCAGAATTGGCTGAAGAGAGCAGCATTATGCTGCCATAGAGACTACATTAGCAGAACAGAACAGGCTTACCCACAGGAGTATAGCAAATCACAGCTTTAGCAGATTCAACACTGAGCAGAGACCATGCATAAGAGAGAGAGAGAGAGTGTGTGGGTGGGTATGTTCCTGTGTGTGTGTGTGTGTGTGTGTGTGTAAATATTAGTGGGTGATTTGGTAAGGAAATTTGCACACATATTTAATTAAACAGGAGTGTAAAGCGTCTTGCAGAAGATGCATCAGTGTGTCATATCAAGACTTCCTGCCACAACTTCTTCAACGAACCCTACTATGCAGTTACATTCTGCTGAGCCTCGTCCGAAAACTATGGGACGTAAAAGCTCTTCAAAGACACTTCTGGTGGGAGGAAATAGGAGATCTAAGCTGAATTATGGAAGGGAAGATTCCCCAGAATCTGATGCTTATCAGCTTTCTGGGAAGCATGCCAGGAACATGAATGGGTTAGGGCTTTGACCACAAAGTCAGTAGCTCCCTCACGGATACTGTAAATTTGGTTTTATGTTCTGAGTTCTGAAGCAAGTGCTAGGGATGGACGCCACATGGTGGGCCTTCATAACAAGGATGGGTGAGTCCTGAGCAGAAGCTCTTGCCACATCCCTAAGCTGAGAGCTCACACAGTGCTGTATTTTCTAGAGCCAAAGTTTGGATGGTAAGTCCAGACTGGTCAATTTAATGGGAGACACAATGGCCAAAGCAAAATCTGGGGGTGGGTATTGTCAGAGGAGGAGCCTGCACAGGGCTGTCTAAGGAGGCTCAGAGGCAAGGCTGACTGGTGGAGAAAATAAATGAGACAAGGAAGGGAGAGGGAATGAAAGGGCACCCAGAATGGAGCTCTATCAAGTTGGAGCATCCAGTAAGGGGAGCTAAGGAGCCCCACAAATTGTTTCCAGTCCTGATAATCCAGAGGGAACAACTTTTGAGGGGGGTGTGTATGCTGTTGGTGTGGCGGAGCTGTCTAAACAGAGATCTCATCAGAGAATCAGCCACAGCCCCAAAGAGCATGGCAACTGCACTCTGCCTGCAGCCTCTTTGATTTTATTTGTAAATCAACATTGCCTCCTTGTCTCTCCACTGCTGGTGTGAGTTTGTAAAAAGACTAACCACACAAATCTTCCTTAAACAAGTGTGTGTGTGTGTGTGTGTGTGTGTGATTAATTTTCCTCCTCCCCTCTTGTTAAATTCAGTCTGGAATGCTTAGGCTTGTGGGAGCCTGACACTTCTGTGTTCTAGACTGTGAGAAGGAAACCCTACACACTTCACATTCTGATTCCACTGAGGGTGTCCGAAGAGTCCAAGATCCTAGAATGGACACAGATTGCCAACTCCATCAAAAGTGTTCTGTGAACACTCTTGGGAAGCAGTGTCCAACTCAGAAAAGCCA
The DNA here is from genome assembly GCF_030254825.1 of Meriones unguiculatus. Taxonomy (NCBI): domain Eukaryota; kingdom Metazoa; phylum Chordata; class Mammalia; order Rodentia; family Muridae; genus Meriones; species Meriones unguiculatus. The sequence goes on along the minus strand of NC_083355.1, from coordinate 12,021,986 downwards.
TACTCCAAACCTGTCAAATGACAGATCAAAGCATGCAACTCCAGAAACAGCACAGGCCTTCCACCCAGTCCTGAAGGTCTCAGTTCTCCTTCAGTCTGTTGGCCAGCCCCAGCCCACCCCCACACACATTTCCCAACAGAGCATCCTAACTGCATACTTTAAAAACACATTTTAATTCAACACCTCGCTCTATTTAATATTAAATGCCAGATATCAAAACATTTCAAAATAGTCCATTGATTTTTTTAAAAATAACTTTGGCATGGATGGTTAGCATAAAACAGCTCATAAAACTGTCCAGTTTTATTATAACAACAACAATAATCCTGAAGCCCAAACAAATAAACCCACTAAGGAAAACAAAAGTCACAGGAACTTACTTTTGGGAAATGTGAAGCAAGGAGTCCTGGAGCACCATTTATTCACTAGCACTGTTTAGAGGAAAGTGAGTCACAGTCCCCATTCCTCCTCCTGGACTCTAGCAGATGTCTAGAGTTTAACTGTTTGGTGACTGTGAACACAACTGGTGAGAACTGCTGTCAGCCAGCCAGCTGAAGTTTACGATCTCTGCTTAGCTGGTCTTGCCAAAAGCCACAGTCACGTGACCCGCTGCTGGTGGTTGTGTGTCAGCCAGCCCCTGCAGGGCCGTGCCTAACATATTTGGTCACCTGGCCACGTCATTGTGTAACAGAGAAAATTCAATTATTTCCAAGCTTCCGGTATTGCTAAGCTTCTCTGTTAATGTTCACTGTGACAAGAACTGACAGCAAAATTTAGTGCTTTGGTTTTAAACTGGAAGATGGTAAATCTGGGAAACTGGAGGGCTGTGTCGCTGGAGGAAAGCTCTCTCTCTCTCTCTCCACTCGCAGCCCCGGGTTTCTAACTGACGTCTTCACTCAGGATTTTCATTCTGATTTCTCAGTTTTGTCTCCACTTAGTGATGACGATTTTCTAGTTCCCACTAAGCTTTATTCTTGACTCTTGGCTTCTTTAGCAGGACCTTAATTCTGGATATGGGAACTTGTTATCTCATGTGTCCCTTTTGCTCCTGGAGGACAAAGGTTGATGTCAAGTGCCGTCATCAAGTGCTCTCTATATTACTGCCTTTTTTGCAAGCTGATTGTCATTTACTTGTTAAATGTTAATTCTCTGCTATGACTGCATTATTTTATTATGTGTTATTTGTATTATACATTACTATATTCTGTATTACTATTTTTCTGGATGGTACAACTGTGGCATTCTTTACCTTGGGTGGTAACCAATGGTTATTTAATTGGATACTAGGCCTTTTCAATCAGAAGGAATAATTTGTGTTTGGTATTCTAAACCTAGTCATCTGTGGATGGAGAGATCATAGACCCTACAGCATAACCTCTACTGTTATTTTTCTAAGGCAATATCATTTCTAACTGTGTTTTAAATACTCCTTATAGCTACAGATAAGTGTAGCTCTCATGCTTCCTTAAAGACACTTCCTTTCACTTTTGGCCAGAGGTTACTTCAGGGATCCCAAACTGGTCAAAATGCTGAGAATAAATGATGACGGGGTACCCAGACCCAATGTAGTCTCAACATCCATAATACAGGTTCAGGAAGCATCCCGGAAGCAGGGATATAAATCAGAGGACTATGCTGCTGGCTGCTAGACAGCGTCTTCTTGATGCATCAGGAAGGCTGCTCCCATGACGTTGCAGCAGTATGGCTGCCTAAAGAAGATTTACAGAATGACAACACCAGTTGACATGTCAGCGGGGATACGGGACATTTCACAAGGCCCCACTCCTAGACAAAGGGATAAAGGCAACCTGTGGCTACATCTCCAGAAATGAGCTGCCTTATGGTTTGTCCAATTCCAAGTGGTCATCCCTAAAGACAGGTGCATATGAGCAATAGTGAATGGGCTTTAGATGTGTGTGTGTGTGTAGGTACAATAATAGTAACTAAGACGCCATGAATTTGAAAAGGAACTGGTGGACACCTGGGAAAAATTGGAGGGGAGGGGAAATTGTGTAAAGATGGTGCATGTATGGAGCTCTCAAACCATTTTTAAAAATTACTGCATTGTTTTTTTTGGAGACAAGTTTTCTCTGTGTATCACCGTATCTTTTCACTTAAAAACATTTGTTAATTTTGTCTTCTGAGCTAGGCTATTTTGGCATCATGTGCATGCCTTGTGCCCTTGGGGTTCAGAATGAAGAGCCAGATCCCATGAGAGGGGAGTTCCACACTGTGAGTTACTCTATGGGAACTGAACCCTGGCCCTCTGCAAGAGCAGCGGTTCTCTTTGCCCCTGAGACACCTCTTCAGTCTCCAGTCCTCCTTGTTTTTAAAACAGGGTCTTTCATCTGAACCTGTAGCTCACAGAGTTGACTAGAATGTCGAGGTAGCAAGCGACAGGGATTCTCCTGTCCTTGGCTCCCTGGTACTAAGATCAGAAGCAAACGTCCATTCGTGTCCCAGCATTTATGTGAATGGCAGGGCTGTAAACCTGGACCATTACACTTACAAAGCAAGCAGTTTGCCCCACCTAGCCATCTCCCCAACTTCCATCTTTTATTAATTTGTAGTTTGATTCCCTTAGGTCAGAGAACACCTAGTGTGTTAACTTTTGTTGAGGCTCGTTTCATGACCAAGGGAAGATCTATCTTCATGACTCTTCCTTATGGACTTAAAGAGATACACATCTTAATGCTGCCTGGCTTGAGAGCATAGCAGTCAGGCCAGAATGTGACAGTGACTGGATGAGATGCGATTTTGAGGCCCATGCCTGCCAATTTGTCAGTCTAATCTGTTACCAACGATCCCAAGACCAGAGTATGAAATTAGTCACTTATCTGTTTTTAAATCATGCCAGCCACCAATGTAAGAAAATATAAATGTATGGTTCATTTTAACATTAATTTATCAAAACACATGCATACATACATTAAAAGTTATAGACACACATGTATATTATGTGACATGCATGCTGCAGTGCATTTATGGAAGTCAGAGGACAACTCATGAGAGCTGGGTCTCTCTTTCCAACATGTAGGTTGCAGGAATTGAATTCTAGCCTGCAATGCCTCCACTGGCTGAATAATCTTACTAGCCCCATTTAAGATTATCCCAGCTACACCACTCCTGGGCACATACCAAAAAATGCTCCACCATACAACAAGGACATTTGCTCAAGCATGTTCATAGCAGCTGTATTCATAATAGCCAGAAACTGGAAACAACCTAGATGTCCCTCAGCTGAGGAATGGATAAAGAAACTGCGGTACATTTACACAATGGAATACTGTTCAGCCATTAAAAACAAGGAAATCATGAGATTTGCAGGCAAATGGGTGGAACTAGAAAAGATCATCCTGAGTGAGGTAACACAGATCCAGAAAGACACACATATCTACTCACTTGTGAGCAGGTTTTAGTCATATAGTACAGGATAGACATACTACAATGCACAGACCTAAGTCTGACGAATATCTTAGGTTTCACATAGGCTCACTATTTAGGGGAGTGGGGAATATCTCTGACACAGACTATGTTGCCTGCTTTCTGATCACTTTTCCCTGATGGGACTCCCTGATGGGCCACAGGGGAAGAATAGGGGAGAGGGGATTTGGGAGGAAGGGTGGGACTGGAAGGAGAGGAGGAAGAGGCCTATGACTGAGATATAAATTGAATTAATTAATAAAAATTTATTGTCTTAAAACTATATGTAGACAGTAAAAAAGATTATTGTGAAATAATTTAACTATTGTAAATTTCCCCTGCCTGATCCTATCATCATTACCATAGTTATTTATTTTCTTACACAATGTGACAGATGCCTACAGCAGATTAACATATAATAGAAAAGGACAAAAGCACCCCACCACCACCACTCCAGAGGTAGATATTAGCTTTGATTTTCAAGTTATACATATGATACATTTGTTTACTATGTGTGATGTGGTACCATATGTATTAAAACTTCAGAATATGTTGTCTTTAAATTTGTATGTCAAAGTCAGAATGAGTCATTTTAAAGGCCTTTTTCTCTTCATTTTTATCATTTTAAAAAATGTAGTCTTTGAAACTTTCACACATGTATACAATGCATTTTGATCATAGTCAAGCCCCACACTCCTTCTCTAATTTACCCTAGAGATCCCCTGTAACATATCTCCTTCCAAACTTCATGTCCTCCTTTTATGTCTTCCTCCTCCTCCTCATCATCATAATCATCATCATCATATCACCGAATCCAACTGCTGTCTACCTGAGCATGGATGCTGCACACACACACATGAGCACACTGCATGAAACACCGCCACAGGCCTGCCTTGCCATCCAGAAACCTGTACCAAGTTTACGCTGCTCTCAGCCTTCATCAGAGAAGCTTATTGCAGTGAGGAGTGGATAATTCCGGCTCATAACTGCTGAAAGTGCTGAGAATAGGAAAAATAAGCAACTGGGAGAACTCAGTCCAACATGGGACAGCTATATTAGCTCACATAGCCCTAAGGGGAGAGAAAAGAAATGTTAAGAGCTTGTGGATGGAGAGGTCTGTGTGAAATGCTGTCCTCTGGGCACAGATGTTGTACCGTACAGAAGCTGTGGCGACCTGCATACGACTCGCATAAAATTAAGAATTCTGTCACGGACTCCTAGCAGCACGCGGCTCATAACTGTACTTTTTAGAAGCTCCACCCAGGAGAATCGAAACAGATGCTGCGACAAGCAACCAAACATGGGGCAGAGCTCGGGGAGCCTTAGGTAAGTGTGTGTGTGTAGGGGGGAATAGAAGGACCCCGAGGGGACAAGAATTCCATAAGAAGATCAACAGAGTCAACTAACCTAGCCCCACAGGAGCTCACAGGGACTGAACCACCAACCTAAGAGCATGCATGGTCTGGACCTAAGCCCCCTACACATGCGTATCTGATGGGCAGCTTGGTCTTTATGGGAATTCCCTAACACATGAAAGGGGAGTCATATCTGTTGCCTGCTTTTGGATCACTTTCCCTTGCAGGGCTGCCTCTCCAGGACACATAGGAAGAGGACATGTTCAGTCCTGATGATATGGATTGGCTCCAGATAAGGGATAAGAGACGGCTGTATCTCTCTTGTTGCATGCTAATTGCTGGATCTAAGTCGTTGGCAGAAGATGTACAACCAACTTCTATTTCAGTTTGTTTCTTTGTTCTGTTTGGTTTCTGAGACCGTATCTTCTACGATAGCCCTCAGTGGCTTCGGCGTGTAGCCATCTTCTTGTCTCAGCAAATACTAGCCTCTTGTCTCCAGATACTGCGATTACAGGAGTAAATCACCACACCTGAAGGGAAAAGTGTCTCCTCAGAACCCCCAAGGCCAAGTTCCCAGACGAAGTGTTCAGCACAAAGGATATTTATTTGCCCCAGAGGGACAGAGGGCAGCCATAAGGGACAAAGCCAGGTAGAGGAAGGAGGGAGGAAGGAAGGAGAAGGGAACGGAACAAAGCAGAGGGAAGAAAAGGGGCAAGAGAGAGGGGTATTTGTTCCTGAAGGGGACATAGTATTGCCTCTAGAGAGGAGACAAATGTGGCCCGTAGGAAAATGACTGTTTATATTAGGATGAGATGTTTACTTGTAGTTGGGCATGTTAATTAGGGCAGCCAAATGGGGCTTTTGATTGCTGGATTTCAGTACTTTGATAGTTGGATCTTAGGAGTCAGCCTCAGGAGGAGGAAGTGGCCAAATAAGGGAATAGATGTTGGTGGCTACCTTTAGGAGTGGATTTTTTTTTTTTAACAAGGCAGCAGGACAGAGGGAACTGGGGAGAATGGCAAGGCCTTCCAGAGCCATGCCTGCCATCATGCTCGAGCTGTTTTCCAAATCAATTGAGCAAAATCTCAGGAGAAACACAATGAAAACAGTTTTAAATCTTATTTAAAATGTTCATTATCTTTCAGATTCTTAGTTTAGTGAAATAATTTATTTTTAACTCTTACTGCCTTAACAATTTCAATTCTCTATTTTACAGATATTGGGAACACTAAATCTTTCATCTTTTTCAATGGAGGTTAATGATAAGCAATAGCTAAGGAGCAATTCAGTGAGTTAATAGTTTTTTGTTTTTTTTTTAATTAGGATGGATCACAAGAGCAAATAGGGCTTCTTTTGTGACCTCTTTCTTACCCTCATCTGTGACTTCATCTGGCTATATTTAGAACTTAAAATATTTCACCAAGGTAATCTGCGTGGGTGCATCCTGTGTGGAGTGTAGTGCTGTGGTTATCACACGTGTGAATGTGTTAGGAGGCCAGATGTCAACCTTGGCCATCATCCCTCTGGCACCATGCCCAGATGTATTTGTATTTGGCATCAGGTATCACTGACTTGGGATTCATCAAGTAATCCGGGCTGGTTGGCCGGGGAACTCTAGGCATCTGCCTGCCTTTCCCTCCTAAGAGCTGGGAAACAGTATATGCCACCACATCTAGCTCGTTTGTTTCATATAGGTTCTAGGGATTGAACCCATGTCTCATCCTCTCAAGGCAAGCACTGTACTGATGGGGCTTCTCCCAGGCTCCATCAACTTACCCTTTTTTTCTTCTTCTGAATATTCTCCTTTATCATGTATCTTCCAGGTAAAGTAAAATGCTGCTTTAGATGCACACAAGACATTTAATGTTTCCGTTATATTTTTTCCTATCAATCATTTCAACATTTAAATTATTAAAACCTGCTGAGCAAGTGCAAAACTTTGGAGGTATGTCTATATTTTTATCCGCATTCTAAGTAGATTGGAACTTCAGGATCATAAATTCAAATATAGCCCTGACTAATTACTGACATCCAAAGCTAGATGGGATACAGATAACACCATCTCAAGGGAATTAGTGAAAATATGAAAAACAAAACCCGATCCAACAACCTACCACCCTTTCAAACACAGTAATACGTGAATAGTATGATCACACATGGCCCAATACTTAATAAACAATGGACCACTTAGACAATGAGCATCCCATTCTCTACAGCGCAGCAGAAAAAAGTACCCCTCACAAATAGTGCAATAGAAGAACAGAAACCACAGGAGGACCATAAGAACCTCCAAATAAACTTCAGTAAAAGTATTTACTTCACATACTGCGCACTTGAATAGCTACTCAAAAAAAAAAATTCAAAATACAAAAGCCCATGAAGTTATATATATATACCATAAAGCTTCAGTGATCATGGTAAATTATGTATATGTTTCAAGGCTATGATGAAAAAGGGATAAAACAAGATTTTTTTTTCTTAAAACAGAAGACAGTTGTGGTGTCCAAAATCCAAATGATTTTGTCTTTACCAAATCATTTAGATAGGTGAAGTTTTCTTTTTTCTTTCTTTTTTTTTTTTTTGTAAGAGTTCTTTCCTATTTCTTGTCATCAAAGTGATATATATGAATTTAAAATACTATTTGGGAGCTAGGTAGATTGCCCAGTAGTCAAGACAAGTTATTCCCAGGCAGAGCCAAGGTCACGTGGCTGACCATTTGCTTTAATTTCTGCTATGAGAAGATCTTATACCTCTGGCCTCCTTGGGAACTGGCATCCACATGCACACAGCCATGTCCATGCACAGACACATTAACATCACATAATTAAAGATAAAACAAATCTCCAAATAAACAATCTCCACTTATAATGTTTTTTCTCCTGCAACAGTTTCTTCCTAGAACCCAGATGATGTTAGTATCTGAAGACTTATAGAATTTTTCCTCATCATGAATTTACTCATGTGAAGGCAGGCATGTCGGCTAAAGGCTTTTACACACTACTGATATTGGTAGAATTTCTCCCCAGTGTTTCACTCATGTCCTCAGTGATGCCGTGTACATGTTAAATTCGGTAGTGGTTTGGGTGGGAAATGTCTTCCAAGCCTTCAAACATTTGAACACATGGTCCCCAGCTGGCGGCACTGCTTAGGGAGATTCAAAAAATGCTGCCTGGCCGGAGGAAGTGTGTCACTGGGAGGGTGTTTTGAGAGCTGAAAGCCTCACATCACTTCCAGTTCCCACTCTGTGCTTCACACTGCAGGGTGAAGATGTGAGCTCTGAGCTTCCTGCCTCGGCTGCCATATTTGACCCCTGCTGCCATGTCACCCTGTCATGATGAACTCTTATCCCCTTGGAAACGTAAGTCAAAATAAGTTTGACTTATTAAGTCAACGTAAGTCATTCGTTGTCTTAGAGGTTGTGTTTTAGCACAGGAACAGAAAGGGAACTAATATGTATCCATAACGTTTCTCCACTGTATGGGTTATTTCATATAGTTGAAGGTAAATTAGCCATCTAAAATGTGTACCTGATTGTTTGTATTCATGGGGCTTGGGCTCCATATGAGTTTGTAGGTGCAAACAATGTGAAGAGGGACATCAAAAGGCCTGAACACATTGTTTACAATTGTTAGTTTTTTTTTTCTCCTCCAGAATAAATAATATTGTGTCACTGATGGGAAGTGTGTTGACTAAAGATCTTACCACATTCTTCATAGTCATAGATTCCCTTCAGTATGAGTTCTTTCACATTCTCAAAGACTACTTTGCGATGGAAAGGCTATCCACATTGCTCACACACTGCTAAGGGCTTGCTTCCTTTATAAATTCTTTCATGTAATTGAAGGTAACTTTACATGCAAAAGCTTTTCCAATTTTTTACATTCTTATAGTTTCTCTGCAATATTATTTGTTTTGTACCTTTGAAGATTACTGTGATACTCAAAGTCTTTACTGCATTGATTACATTCACAGGTTTTCTCTCAAATACAACTTGTTTCATGCCTTTGAAGATCACCTCTGTTTCTTGCCCACTCTCCTTTCTCATATTTCTTTTAACAGATGCTGATAACTAATAATTATCTAACACTCAAAATTTTAGTTTTGTGTCTCATGGTGTAGAATTCAATATTTAGTATAAGAAATTATCCAAAAAGGCTGTGAATTTGTAATCCCAATTTCTGAGATAGAAGCAAATGGATTATGAGTTCTGAGTAAGCCTCACCTATGTAAGGAGACCCTGTTTAAAACAATAAGAGGAGAGAGAGAGACAGAGAGACAGAGAGGGATAGAGGACAAAGGTACTGGGATGGGATTTTGAAATTAAAGCCGAGAATATTGTCATGACAGAAATCCATGAGACATACAGAAGTTAGTGGGGGGCTGATTGTAGAGTCCTACAGTATTGGAGAATAGAAAAAAAAGAATGCACCACCAGGTACAAGAGTGTCAAGCTCTTGAAAGTAACTGAAGGAAGAGTTGGTATGAGTATGAAATCAGCACATGGCACTGGATAACCAGTGGCTTCAGCAAAAGCTCAGAAACACGTAACAGGTCACCAGGGGAAAAAGCCATGGGGTACTTTGCTTAGTTACAGAGATCTCTGTATTATCCCCCCAATAGAACAGAAAACTCTAGCATGATAGTTGGAGGGACTTATAATGCAGTTGACTGCCACAATTAGCCAATGCTAAGGCTTGCTTTACTGTCAGCCAATTAACACTAACTCATAAGAGATTTAACTACAGGGAGGTCGGGCAAGCTGGCAGTGGCTGGGAAAATTTGGGATCCTAACACATAAGATGTGGACATTAGGGGTACACAAATATGTCAATTCTTCAAATCCTGTGACCACTCTGAATTTTCAGAAGTGATACACCCTGCCCTATTTATGTTAGCATTTTCCCAACAATGAAAAACTAACACAGAAGCTTCTTCCCTGGGACACATTAAGATCTGTTTCCACTTCCTATCTTCTCCATTGGACTATACCCAAGTTTGAATTGCAGTGTAAAATGGCCAGGGACACTTTGGACCTGATCACAGGTAAAAGTAGCTATGAAACAAAGAGGCTATAGGACTTGCCAACTTGAGTCAAGGAAGGATATTACAGGGAAGACTGGACTACGGGGATCCAGACCACCAGCCTTCCAGAGAAGAGGTCATGTAAGGCATGGTGACTCATGATGGAGATGGTTTATTATCAAGCAACACAGGTTCAGAGGTAAGAAAGGACCATCAGACAGATAGTTTACTTGTCAACCCTTCAGCACTCTCCAGTGACTCCCGGCATTCCTAATGCCAGTTCCTCGTGTTGTGGTGACCCCATCCATAAAAATTACTTTTGTTGCTAACTTCGTAACTGTAATTTTGCTCCTGCTATGAAGAGCAATATAAATATTTTTTGGAGGTCTGAGTCTGCCAAAGGGGTAGAGACACACAGGTTGAGAGCTGCTGGTCTAGATAAACACTTCTAGATGCTTTCCAAGAAAATGCGAAGACACTATAGAAACACAAAGTGGTTGAGGAAGCTAAACTACTTAAATGAGGCTCGAGAGAGCCAGGACACCGACTTTGACAACCAAACATGAACAAGAAAGAGAACGGTGTAAACGCTGTCTTGAGTGACATGCCTATTTTCACCCAGTTCTGTACCCTGCTTATGAAGAGGGCACACTGAAAACTCTCCTAATCGGTTACTTCCTTACCTCTGCTGCGCCAGCCAAGGTGCACCTCTAATTTTTGTTAGAGAAATAGAATTCTCAGAGAAATATTTGACACCCAGATTCCAAGTGAGGGTCTGTAGCTGCTTGAAATAGACTCAAAAGATAGAGACTCTGAAAAGTCTACATTAAAAAAAAAAAAGGCTATTTTCTTGACCACAGAGGTAATGAGATATTATAAACTGGTATACCAGGTGGATGGAGACATATAGCCCAGGCAACTAATAAAATTAATGATAGTTCTTATGTTGGAGTGGGTTCCACTAATTCCCAATCCATTATTATACTGTATTTATAATGATTTTTTATATGTTCAGATGGGTTTCTTGCAAAGTAATCAAATGACAATATTATATCTGTGGTCTATAGTAATCCTATATATGGTTATATCATGATTCAGGCAGAAGTGAACTTCCTGCCCTCCCGCAAATAGCTTCTGTTTAGACAAACACTGAAACAAGATACCTTCTCAACATATGCTGACTCTCAATGATTATTTTTCTGGTGATGTCTCTCAGGAAAGCCTATTGGATCAGCTCGGGGAACAGCCTCACCTGATCAGAGGACTTCTCTCCCACTGTAATAATCTTTGCAACAACTGAAGTTTTTGAAATTATATTCGCTGATCCCACTGTACCTGGTTTTCTTTGATTCTTTGTTTTCCTCTGTGTAAATGATTTACAAGGCGTTGAGTAACTCTGCTTTGCGTCCCATGTCCTCTTGCAAATGTTCAACAAACCCATGAACTTCAAATAGAAGTTGACTGGGTATTTGTGACTTTGGGTAGGATGTAAGAGATTGACTTAGATCATTGATTTCTCTGTGGGATGTGTGTGTGTGTGCTATTTGTTGTTTCTTAGGCACTTTCTTTCTTGAGACAGGATCTCCCACTAGCCTGGAATGACCAGCAAGTCCCAGAGTTCTGCCTGTCTCCTCCTTCCTACACTGAGATTACAAGCGTGTACTAGCATCCCTGACTTTTTCACATGGCTTCTGTGTGTCAGACTTGTAGGTCAAGCACTGTACTAGTTGACCTACCTTCCAGTTTTAGATCACTGTTTCTGTAACAACTATATAAAAAACAGGCCAATCTTATCAGAAACCGTAAACGCAAACAGATAACAGAGTAAGCTTTTCAGGTGTACAAAGAATTTAGTCAATGTAGGCCTCCCACTAAGCAACAATAAATACTAAATTGAAGACAAAATAGACTACTTCTTGGATAGCAAACATATCTGAGAGAATTTGGCATGCAGTAAATACTGGCCAGATAATGTTAATCCTAGACTGCCACAAAATAAAACAAGGTAACTAAAAAAAAAAAAAAAAAAAAAAAGCACGGTATACATGAAATGAAACACCAAGATATGCCATTAGTCAGAAAGAAGGTAAGAATTGAGAAGAAAAAAAAAAAAAAGAGGAGTAAGTACATAGGAAGTAAAAAATTTACATGTAGTAGGTCTATTCTGCCACTTCAATAATTATGCTACCTATAAGTAATTCAATTACTCTAATCATAAAGTTGCTTCACAGACTTAAATTTAGGGATGCATGATATAAATATATGCTATCAACAGTAACAAAGAAATAAACAAATTAAATGAGAAAAACTCCTTTGAATTTAAAGATTCAAAGGTGTAAGCTAAAGAATTAGGGAAAGATGTATCAGATACAGTCAGCACGGAGGCCTTTATGAGCATATGGAAAGTGAATTTGGGGATCAGTGTTACTGACTGACATACATAATATTTTTTTGACTCTATAAAGGTTAATTCACTTAAAGCAGAACTCTGCTTAGGCTTAACACTCTAGCTCCACAATCCATGAATGAAATAAAGTAAAATGACCTAAAGGGACAATAAATAAATCTGTGTTTAAATTTTTTTTTATTTTTCTGTAATTGATAAAACCAATGGATAAGAAGTAAGGAGATTGGAGACTTGAAAAATACATCAAAGTTCCTGAATAAACTGCATTGAGAAGAACAAACAAACAAAAGATCAGAAAGAAGGAGAGGAGGACCTCCCCTATCAGTGGACTTGGGGAGTGACATGCATGCAGAAAGGGGGGGAGGGTGGGACCAGGAGGGGAGGCGGGAGGGGCTTATGGGGGGATACAAAAGGAATAAAGTGTAATTAATAAAAGTTAAATAAAAAATTTAAAAAAAAGAAAAATACATCAAAGTAATTTGACTATTTGGCCTTTTATTTTATTTTATTATTTTATTTTATTTTGTTTTCTGGCTTTTTATTAAACACACTAGGTAAAAAAAAAATCCCATAAAGAAATGGAAATTATTTTACAGATGTAATGAAATTAGCCTAGTTTCATTTCTGCTGTAGTGATAGAATATCATGTGTAAAAGCAACTTCAGGGGGAAGGGGATTTACTTTCAGTCACAGTTCCAATCACAGCCATCACAGCAGGGAGGCTGAGGCAGTACAAGAGCACAAGTGTAAAACAGCTGGTCACAGCCCATTCCTAGTTAAACGCAGGGAGGAGTGAATTAGTGCATACATTAACCCTTTGCCACATTTATAGAGTCCGGGATCCCCCTCCAAGGGAATGGTGCTTCCTTCCCTGAGCTGGGTCTCCCCACATCAGTTAATATTAGCAACCAAGACAACCCCCCACAGACTGTCTACAGCCCAGTCTAATCAACAGCCCTTCACTGGTGACTCACTTCTCAGATGATTTAGGTTGACAATGTAACTAACCATCACAAGACTGTATGTCCCAGCAGAACTATAATGAACCCATGAAACAAATATCAACAAATTAAAACCTTCAAAATACACTTTTAATAAAAAAGAAATTTGAATGAATTTAAGGAAGTAATATGCCTAAAAAATTCTCAAGTAATTGGAATATAAATACATGTTCTCAATGATCTACATCTTAAAGTACATTTTTTTTTCAATGCAGTTTATTCAGGAACATTGAACAATCCTCGGACCCCGGGGAAAGCCAGCCCACAGCTTAAATAGCCTCTGGGTAGCCAACCCAGGCGTGCCACGGGGGCAATGCAGATAGGTCCACATACTTGGAAGCAGGCCAGATCCTCAGCCTTAGCCAAATGTGGAGTTGTTTGTGACAGAGAGCACTCACCATCGGGAAGGTGGAAGGCGGAAACCAGCTCCATCTTTAAGGCATAGCATTCCGCAGCTCTCTACAGTTCCCCCTTTTTGTTTTAGATGCATCAGGCAAGAGTAGAGGTCTGATCTCTGATATTAGAAAAAAATTGGGACTTTGTACCGATGTTCGTTTAGGTGTCATCCACCCAAAGTACATTTTAAAAAGAAAACATTGCCAGGCAGCGGCGGCATGCGCCTTGAATCGTGGTACTTGGCCATGGGCGCCAGTAAGTCGTGTCCAAACCCTAAAAATCTTATCCCGCGGCTGGCAGTAGTAGGACTGCTTCCTCCCTGCTCTGGGCCTGCATGTCCCTGCACGCGAATCCTTGAGACTTTCATCTCTGCCACCCTTGAGACAGTCATATAGCCTGGTGGCCAGGTCTCAGGTTAAACTCCCTCTCTCCCTATGTCCAGCAAGTACCTGGAATTCCTCTTCATGCAAAGGAAGCATTACCAGCACCTGTGACCCCGGCCAATAATGTACACCCACTCCAAACATCCCTACCCATTCCCCAAGTTTTAGATAGCCCTTCTTTCCCCCAGTGAAGAGAGCCATTTCACTGGAAACCGTCTCTGGAAAAGGCTGTTTCTCCCACACTCAATGCGAACAGAGATCCTGCCAAACCCACCCTCCCTGGCTAAGCTTCATTGCCTCCAGCACGGCCTGGTATGCAATGGTGCCTGGATACCCCGATGGGAAAAGCAGACCGGGGGTGGCACTTGGGAGGCAGAGGCAGGTGGATCTCTGGGAGTTCAAGGCCAGCCTGGTCTACAGAGCCAGCTCCAGAACAGCCAGGGCTATAAAGAGAAAACCTGTCCTAAACAAACAAACATTTCACTTTGTGTCACCTCTCAGGTATGTTCCTGCCCCATGATGCCAAGCTTCAACTTTTCTCCATGACCCCTTCAATTCAGTGTCCACTGAAACTAAGGCTTCACCTTCCTCAAAGGCCCCTGACAGTGCTCAGCTGCTCTCTACAACCCCTTCCGTGCCTTCAAACCATCACCACCCAGGGAATTCTTACTCATTTGCCACAGTCAGTGGCTAGCACCAGTCTAATCCTGAGGGAACCTATAGCTGGACTTTTGGCTGCTTTATGGGTTCCTATTTCTACCACCCTTTTCCACCCTTTTCCACCCTTATTCCTTCCAATACTGGGTAGAATAGAAAGAAGGCTAGAGGGGAAAGGGGGTGTCGATATTTTTAGCTAACTTCCTGCTGATTAAGGGAGTCAAGTTCCTTGGGGCACAAATTTGATAGGTTGTAGTTTGTTTTTATCACATTAAATTTTTCTTCTCGTTACTTTGCAGATGGCCACTTGACAAACTTCAGCAACAGCAACCAACTGTCGATTAGCTCCTTCTGTTGGGGCTCTAGCATTTATATATCCTCTGGGAAGTTTCCAGAAATTCAAATGTCATACACTTGCCAAAACTATCTGCAGCTAATATGCCTCTGCTAGAGCACCTGACAAATAGTCAGCTTCTGTGGACAGTCTGAAGCAGCCCCACATCCCATACCTGGGATTAAAACAAAAACATATTCTCATAACATTTCCATGTTTCTAAAGAAAACAGCATTCTCCCCACAGAAATGCCTCTCAGAAGATTCTGCCTCAATGATACTGATTGTCTCTTAATCACATTGGTTTTCATCCACAACTGACCAGAACCATAGATTGTTTTTTTCTCTCTCTCATATGTTACATCCTGACCACAGGTTCTCCTCTCTCCACTCCTCCCAGACATCCCCCTCAGATCCACTCCTCTGTTTCTCTTCAAAAAGAAAGAAAGAAAGAGAGAGAGAGAAAGAAAGAAAGAGGGAGAGAGAAAGAAAGAAAGAAAGAAAGAAAGAAAGAAAGAAAGAAAGAAAGAGAGAGCAGATCCCTCAGGGACATCAACAGAACAGGGCATAACATAATACCTTACATTAAAACTAGGCACAAATCCTCATCTCAAAGCTGGAAAAGGCAACCCAGTAGGAGGAAAAGGGTCCCAAGCACAGGCAAAAGAATAAGAGGCACCCACACACTCACTGCTGGGAATTTCACAGGAACACTGAGCTACACAACCATAACAAATACACAGAGCACCTATCTCAGACCCACACAGGGTCTGTGTCTGTCACTCCATGAGCCCCTACGAGCCCTGCTTAGTTGGTCCTGTTGGCTGTGTTCCTCTGGTGTCCTCTACCATCTGGCTTCCATTATTCTTCCTCCCACTCTTCTGCAGGGTTTCCCTGGCACAACTTAGTGCTTGGCTGTGTGCCTCTGCATCTGCTCCCATCAGTTGCTGGTTAATTCCTCTCTTATGACAATTGCACTAGGCACCAATCTATGAGTATAGCAGAATTACATTAGGAACCATTGACTCTTTTTTTTTTTTTTTTTTGCTAGTCATGTTTGATTCTATCCTGGGTCTCTGAGCTGTCCTGCCTCTGGTTCCTGGAAATCCAGGCTGTGTCAGATGTGGATTCTCATGGTGTAGGCCTCAAGCTCTCAAATTGGACCAGTCATTGGCTGTCAGTTCCCACAAGTTCTGTGCCATCATTACCCTAGCACATCTTGCAGGCAGGACAGATTATAGGTTGAAGGTTTGTGGCTGGGTTGAGGACTCAGTACCATGTAGGATCCCTACATGGCTATAGAAGATGGGCAGTTTGGACTCTGTGTTCCCCATTACTAGAAGGCTTTGTGAGAGTCATCCCTGTAGATTCCAGTGAGTTTCCACAGTACCAGATTTCTACATCACACCCAAAAGCCCCCCCCCCAATTCCAGTCATCTCTCCCGGCTCTCTCTTTTTCTCTCTTGCCATCCCTCCACCCCCTGTATCATCACTCCTGTTCACATTCCCACCTGCCCTCAGTCCACTTGCAAAATCTATTCTATTTTCCCTTCCCAGGGAGATACATGTGTTCCCCCTTGATACTTTCTCTTTGAGTTGGTGGGCTACTTATAAGTAAGTGCATACCACTTTTGTCTTTCTGGGTCTGGATAACCTCACTCAGGATTATCCTTTCTAGTTCCATCCATCTGCCTGCAAATTTCAGGGTGTCGTTGCTGTTAACAGCTGAATCGTATTCCGTTGTGTAAATACACGGAATTATTTTATCCGTCTTTCTGTTGAGGGACAACTGGGTTGTTTCCAGTTTCTGGTTTTTATGAACAAAGCTGCAATGAACATGGTTGAGCAAATGTCCCTGAGGTAGGATGGAGCGTCCTTTGGGTATATGCTTAAGAGTGGTATAGCTGGATTTGAGGTAGATCAATTCCCCATTTTCTGAGGAACTGCCATATTAATTTACAGTGGCTGTACAAGTTTGCACCACCACTAGGAGTGGAGGAGTGCTTACTGCATATCCTAGCCAGCGTCAGCTGTCACTTGTGGTTTTGATCTTAGCCATTCTGACAGATGTAAGATGTGTGGAGATAATCTTTTTGTGCAGTCTGTAAAGGTTGTCTTTGTATTATCCAAATGGTGACTTCTGTACCAGCACAGAGCTGAGTACTGTCCAGACTTCGGCACTGTTACTTTTGTGAGGCATCACATGTCTCACTGTTTTGTAAACACACTTCCCTCACCTTCTGATTGGTTTTAAAAAGAGCTGTTGGCCTATAGGAAGAAAGGAGAGGAAAAGTGGGCAAAGATAAAAACTTGTAGAAGAATTGAGAGGTGCGAGATTCCCCAGACAGGCACAGAGGAAGGAACAGTGCCAGGGCTGAGAGACTGGGAGGTAACAGGCCACAGGACAAACAATAAATGAGTTAATTAATATATACAATACAGATGGGAAGCAGCATAAGCTCAGGCCTGCGCTATCATAAATAATAATCATCTCTGTGTCATTACTCCATTTGATGGAAGTCCAAAGAATATCCCGTTATAAAGATGGAATCTCAAAGTAGTTTTGACTTGCATTTCTCTAATGTCTAGGGATGATAAACATTTAAGTTTCTTGGCCATTAAAGATTCCTCTGCTGAGAATTATCTGTTTAGATCTGCACCCCACTTTAAAATTTGGATTATTTGGTTTGTTAATATCCAGCTTCTCGAGTTCTTTATTGTGTTGGATATGAGCCCTTTGTCAGATGTGGAGGTGGTGAAGGTCTTTTCTCATTCTGTAGGTTGTCATTTTGCCATATTGATGTTGTCCTTTGCCTTAAGGAAGCTTTTACATCTCATAAGATACCATTTATTGGTTCTTGTTCTTTGTGCCTGTGCTATTGGTGCACTGTTCAGGAAGTTGTCTTCTTTGACAATTCATTCAAGACTATTCCTCATTTTCTTCATTTTCTCTTCTATTAGGTTCAGCGTATCTGGTTTTTACTTTTAGGTCTTTGATCCACTTACATGATTTTTGTGCAGGGTTATAGTAATTCAAGGTACTGAACAGTTTTGACTTTCAAACTTTTCTCTAAAACTTCACAAGACAGACTGTTAGAACATGGCCAAAGGAAAGACACATGGTGAACAATGCCTCAGGGCACCGTGGGAGAAACTCAGGAAAAAAGGTAGAGGGCCTTTTACCTCAGCTGTATTATTCCCTGGATTGTTCTTGGATGTGATTCTGTGCCTCTTGTAATAAACATTTACAGTCAATGATAAGACATGTTCGTTCATCCTTGTTGGATGTCAGAACATGGCTATAGAACACAATCTGGTCAGTGTTCTGAATCTGAAAATGGCCATTTGTTTTGCTTTTGTGCTTCCTTATATATAATCTATAGTATGTGCTGGCAATTGTGTTAAAACTGGTCTGTCCTGAAAATGTTTTGGGAAAATGTTGTTCTGTTAATAATTACCATGTGCTTACTGATGTCTATTTACATGTTTTTTGACCATGTCTTTCTAAACTCAAACTGAAATAAAGTTGTCTACAGCATTAAATGGTAATACACATCATTGTGTCAAGTCCTCAGATCCAAGGTCTAGCAGACATGATCTGCACAGGTCAGCTGAAAATCAACAGCATACCTCCATAATTTGCCTGGATCTTAATGATGCATGGATCTTATCTTTCATGTTCCCATAACAGCCCATAAAATCAATAGATTGTCTAGTTGAAAGTACTAAACTCCTCCCACAATTCTCCTGAAAACAACCTGGTCTATTTTGTCGCAATAATATCTCATGAACCTAGTAGCAATTTCTATCACTGTGGTAAATGCCATGACCAAAAGCAACATTGGGAGGAAAGCATTTATTTCCTCTTAAAACTCTCAGGTCATACTCCATACTAAGAGAAGTCAGAGCAGGAAATCAGAGCAGGAGGCTGACGGCAGGAACTAAAGCAAAAGCTATGGAAGAATGCTTCTTGATAGCTTGTTCCTCATATCTTGCTCAGCTATTTTTCTTATACCACTCAAGACCACCTTCCCAGGTGTGGCTTGTTTCCAGGTGGCTGGATCCTCCCACATTAATCAGTAATCAAGAAAATGTCATACAATTATATACAAGACAATTTTATAAAAAATATTTTCAATTGAGACTCCTTCTTTCCACATGTATCTAGGTTTGTGTCAGGTTGACAAAAACAGCCAACACAGGGTTTTATACAAAGTAATCAGTCATTGAAGCAAAGCAACAACTCACAGAATGGGAGAAAATATTTGCCAGCTCTTCATTTGTTGTAAAATTAATTATCATTGATATATAAAGGACTAAAAGATAATCTAACCTGTAAGCAATCTAATCTAATAAGTAAAGAATTTGTCTAGCCATTCCTCAAAAGAAAAAATACAAGTAGTTGTTAAATATAGAAACAGTTCCAATTTTTGTCTTATGGGAGCTAAAAACCAAGCTATAATGAGAATCTATTTAATCCTAGCTAGAATAGCTATTATTAAACTTTCTAAAGTTGCTGATGAAAATGTAGAGAAAAGGCAATGATTATCCTGTACTGGTGGAAATGTATATTTATAATAAAGCCACTATGAAAAGCAGAACAGAAATTCTCCCCAAACCAAAAGTATCCCTGTCATAAGATCTACTTCTTCCAGTCTTGCATGTATGTCTAAAGTAGGTAAGTCGACATTAAGAAGAATTACATGCATATTCATGTTCATTGTAGTACTATTCAGAATACTCAAAATATAGAATCATCCTAAAAAACCATCAACAAATGAAGGTATAAAGAAACTTAATATCTATATACAATGAAGTATCGGTAACCTGTAATAAAGAAGGAAATCCTGTCATCTGAAGAAAAATATATGGAATTGGAGGGCACCATGTTGAACAAAATAAGCCAGACACAAACTCAAGAAGTACAAGCTTTCTGTTATATGTAGAAATACACAAAACACAATATGGGAAGTAGGACATACAGGACTCTGAAGGGGACTGAGGGAAGTATGGTGAGAAAGGACAGAAACGAGGGTTGATCTCCTTTATGCACAATACATACCTGTACTGAAATGTCACAGTTAGACTCGTTAATGAATACAATTAATGTGTTTTAAAATGACGATAATACAAAGAGAATTTGTAGAGAATGCACTAGGTCCATGGCTCTTTTTATGATCTTAACCCATTCATAAGAACAGTACACTCGTGATGTAATCAGCACCTTCTATCTCCATGGTCAGATGATTTACTCATCGATAATGGATATGTAGCATTGAAGATAACATTACTTTATGCTACTAGACAGACGGGGAAAACATCCACAGCTTAAAGCTTCCGTGTTAAGCTTCTTCCTGTGGGAGGAGCTTCCACTTCACTGAGGGATCTATTTCCTCCTCAAAAACATCCAGCTCCTGCTCCTTAGAGAGCTCCAGGAAGACCTGGGAGAGAGAGAGAGAGAGAGAGAGAGAGAGAGAGAGAGAGAGAGAGAGAGAGAGATCACATTGCTTTTCTTTTTCATGTACTATCATTTCAGGTAATAGCCAACTTTATTCAGAACATCAAACAGTTTCTACTCTGATGCCTGAAAAGAGTAAGTGTACAATCACAAGGGCAAGATGCGTGTGGTTGGCTAGCTGCATGTGGCAGAAAAAAACTTGATTTTTCCGTAGAGGCACATAGACAAATAACAGTAGCCAATTTAATGAGTAATCTGAAGTACTTTCACTCCTATCTGCCACAACAGGGAAGGAGCATGAAAACACATCCCAAGAACAACTCCATGGTTTTGAAAAAACTGAGGTCCCAAGGCTCTCCTCTTGTCTGAATCCAAAGGGCACGCGTTTAATCTTTGTGAACGGAACCCTGAAGTTGACCCACCTGTTCCAGGGTGGACTGTGAGAGGCTGTACTCCTCCAGGTCAAAGCTCTGTTTAACTGCAGAAGAATAACCATGCGTCAGGACTCCTGGATGTTAAGTCTTGTATATTTACTGCGTCGTCACTGAGCACAAAGAGCAGCAAAGAGATAACCTCAAAGGTTATCTAACAAGGACGTGTGCAGGGCTATTCTTAGCAAAAAAAACAAAACAAACAAACAAAAAAAAAAACCGAAATAGAGGAAATGTGACAGCAATGTGAAGAGTACTGTGAAGGATCCCATGTCCTAGAAAGTTTAGGTGCTGAATTTAGACAATGGAAAGAAGATGAATCAAGGCATCTTTGGATGTAGACAGCAGAAGCCAGAAGATGTCTATGGGACAGGAGGGCAGGTGACATGCAAGTGAAAATGTCATTGAGCAGTACAAGCAAAGAGCACCTGGGATAAGTCAGACAAACAGACAGTTAAAGCCAAAAGGTGGACAACATAGCACTCTGCCAAAAGGATGCGTACAGAGCGTTTGAACTGACATTGAAGCCCACCAGTGAATGAAGGATTACTCGGATTTACAGTGAAATTTATAGGTTATAATTTGCTTGAGCCAGTAAGTACAATTTACTTTAAATTTATACACCTTCAATATGATCACTAAATGAAATATATTTTAGAGCTAAAATAATGTAACCTTCAAAGTATAATGAGTTTTGTCTTATTTTTGTACTTTCTTATGTGCAAAGTAAAAAAAAAAAAGTAAAAGTAAAACCAGCAATCCTTGCCATGCGCGTGCACGCACAGAAGTACCTTACCTCTTTCGTTTTCTCCTTCTGCATCTCAAAACAAACTTTGAATGTTCACGATCAACACAGAATGCTCTAATTCTATTTCTCACCACTGTGGGCTCTACAATTACTTGTTCTCAGAGTCTCATCTCTAGCTGGACTCTTACCAGTCTCTAATTTGAAGAAGGCTTGGGATAAAGGTTGCACGTCTTCCCTGGGCAGTTTGTAGACCATCAGAGAAGAGTACCTGGGAAGAGAGAAAGGCTAGGTGGTTTCTAAGTGTGTAGGTCAATGTCTACGGCATCCTCTACCTTTCTTTTTATAAATAACACGTGAATAAATAATACCTGAATCTCTGAGAGTGTGCTCACTGAGGCAGGCCAGGTGACAAGAAGGAAGGTAGGAAAAGAAAAATAAGAAAAATAATGGGTTCAGTATCTAAGGCTCCTTGGAGGGACTGACTCATGTAGGGCCAGTCTAAGCAACATTTGGAGACTGGTCTTTTCCACCCAGTCTCAACTGGGAACTTAGGCTTCTTACACTTCCTCACAGCTTCCTAGAATTTCCAAATTGGGGAGGAATCTACCTATTCAGTACAGATTCCACATTCAGACACCTCCTCCTTCAACTCTCAATGTTAGTCTCATGCAGAGGGGATTCTGAGAGCAAATCCTGAGGAAATGAAACCAAGTTTTCTTCAGAAGGCCCAGAGTTTATCAGTTGCTGCCCAGGTACATATTTGGCTACCTATTGTCGGCACATAATCGGAACAGATTGGTTTCATCTCAAAGGGTTTATTTTCTTTCACTTACAGAATATCCTACTTCACCAATAGCGTTTATTGATCATTGAGATAGTTCATATAGAATTAAGGCTTTTGTAAACAAGGAATAAAAATCTTACACTCTTGTCCTGTCATCAGTCAACTCTGTCATTATGACCTCACTTGTGCTTGTACGAAGCTGCTCCTATTCTCTTTAGGTGTTGGATGGACCCAACACATCTGGAGCAGGAACAGAAATTACAAAAGCACAGGACAAGTGTGGGAGGGGTACCCGTGAGCATGCTCAGATTGCCATCACCCCAAAGCAGAGTCTCCTCACTGATAAGTAGGGAAGTGACAACTCCAACTCTCACCCAAGAATGTTGATTTGCTTAAAACAGTACCTACTGTCTTAAAGATCAGAATGACAAGTGGATAACCCAAGACCAGGACAGAACCTGCCACAGGAGTCACACACATGTGACCTCAGATTCACCAGCATCCCTCTGTTCTCTAGCATGCTTCTAATAGTACCCACAATTCCCTGATCTCTTTGAGATCTTCTTATAGTGTAAACATGGCCCACAATGTCTACAAAGCTAAATAAAATTCAGGGGAGAGTGGGTGTACTTTGCCAGATCAAAAACAGGAACTGGGGACTGGGGAGATGACTCAGCCAGGAAAAGTGCCTGCCATGTAAGGGTGAGGACAAGTTCATAACTCAGAACTCACAAAAACTGGATGTGGCTAAGCGTGTCTGTAACCCCAGTACTGGTTGGGGGATAGGAGAGAGATGGGCAGAAACAAGCTTATCCCCAGAGCAGCCAGTGTAGTCAAATATTGAACTCAGGCTCAGTCAAAGACACTGTGACATTGTCTCAAACAATGATAGAGGATGATACCAGAAGGCAAGGGACACTGGCTTCTGGCCTAAAGTGTGTATGTGTGAGTGTGTGTGTGTGTGTGTGTGTGTGTGTGTGTGTAGACAGACAGACACACACACACACACACACACACACACACACACACACCAGAAACTGTGTTTACCTTTCCTGTCGAGCAGCCTGGGGGAAAAGCCTCATGATCTCCGTGTTGAGTAGCTCCACCTGCAAGGGGTTCTTCACCTTCATCTCCAGCAGATATTCTTTGCCAAATTTGCTCTTTAGGTGTTGGATGGACCCAATACATCTAGAGCAGAAATAGGAATTACAAAGCCTCAAGACAAATGTGGGAAGGGACCCTGTGAGCATGCTCAGATTGCCACTCTGTCACCACAAACAAATCAGTGTCTCCTCGCTGTTAACTAGGGAATTGGCAACTACAACTCTCACCCACGGATGTTGATTTGCTTAAAAGCAAACGTGTTTCCCCTGATCATCACAGAGTGATGGGGTGGGATGGAAACAGGCACCCACCTTAGCCTTCCAGACACCATGATGGCCACGCGGTCGCACACAGCCTCAGCCTCTGCCATGTAATGTGTGGTCAGGAGGGCACCCCTTTCTGAGTTTGTAAAGGTGGCTTGGATAGCCTGCCTATTAAGGTCAAGAGAAGAACTGCAATGAATAGAAGTCCTCTGTGTTCCAGGATATTTGATCGCTTCTGGGATGTCTACAGAGGAGGAAAGTCAACTGGGTACTTTCTCCGACTCTCCGAGCTAGAACGCTTTCACTCCAGCCTCCGGCTCCCAAGTCTTTATTGTTAAAATCGAATGATTGAGGTTTTGTTAAAAAAAACAAACAAACTGATTTTTCTGGGCATTATAAAGAGGACTAAGCAAGTTGGAGTCACGGGGAAAGAGGACTCTCAGGTGAGTTTCTGAAGAAACACTGGTGATGCGTCAGGGGCTGTCCTGAGAAAACAGGTAGGAGAAAGATGCTTGAAAGAAAACATCCTGAGTAGAAAGGAACTGCTTAGGAGACCGATCAAGGATTGAAATCTCCGAAGCCTATTTTTCCTTCAGTGTCCTTTGTTGTAAACCGTCAGGGAATGTTTGTTTTCTCCCAAAATACTGGTTTTTAGGGATATGGGTGATGTTGGCCACATTACATTTTTGCTTGTCTAACAATATTGATGAAATCATGAACTCCCCACCAGCTGTGGCGCAGCCTGGATGGCGGCAGCTCCTCACCACATTTGCTGCTGCCCCTCGGGGTCCATCCCGGTCGACGGCTCATCCAGAAGCACCACAGACGGGTTCCCCAGGATGCTCAGCACGAAGCAGAGCTGCAACAAGAGGGACGGGCCATGTGGCACCAGCCTGCTGTGTGCTTAGGGCCGCAGCGAGCCCTGCCCTACCTTTCTCTTCACTCCCTCAGACAGGGTCTTCACAGGAGACTTCAGCTGGTCCTGCAGCTTGAGCGCATCCGCCAACCTGAAGAGAGACAGTGGAGCATCACCGTCTGCTCCATGTGAAGGGAGATGATGGGAGGATGGGGCAGTGGGCCTGGCCAAGATGAAGAAGTAGGGCCCAAGCAGGTAGCTCAAGAAATATGCTGAAACATTAAACAGGGTCAATCGGATAAAGGCTGTGATTCCCCCCCTCCCAACCGAGAGAGATAAGACTTACCTCTTTTAATACAGTCTGTACAAGGTTCAAATACTTTTGAAATTTAGTTTATACTTAACTGTTAAGGAAACTCAATCATTTACCATTGAATACTAACCATTTCTCCTCCATCCTTAAAATGAAAAAGTGAAGAAACCACGGGAAGTTTCCTGCATCTCACCTAGTTAAGCAATAGGACCTCCTATCCCACATTTTCTGTGAATGTAGCCACCTCCAGCCTTCTTCCCATCACCTGGGTCCAGAAGCAAACAGATGCAGACCCCTGCATACCTCGCAATGGCCACTGTGGCATCACTTTTGTTCATCCCCTTTATGGCAGCAAACAGCTCCAGGTGTTCCCTCACCGTCAGGTTGGACCACAGAGCATTCTCCTGAGGACAGTACCCCAGGAACCCCAGGGTGTCCCTTCTGCTGTTTCCTTTCAGCAGCACCTACAGATAAAAGGTCGCTGTCAGGGCTCAAACATTGTGCTGTTCCCCAAAACATGAAGCATTCATCCAGAAAGTGAATAGACAAACTCAAGTGTGCGCAAAGATGTCCTGTTATCTTATACCAAAGAATGACCCACAGGGAAAAATGCAAATAAAAACCAAGGTGAGAAGCTGGAGAAATGGCTCCGCAAAGTGCTTGCTGTGTATGCATCAGGACCCAAATCCTGTCACCAACATCCACATTACAGGTGCAGTGTACAAGTACAGTGTAATCCCAAAGCTGTGTAGACAGTGACAGAAAGACCCCTGGGACTTGATGACCAGCTGATCTCTGCCCATCAGTAAACCCAAATTTACTGGAAGACAGTTTCAGGTGGCTGAGGATCAAGAGGTTGATCCGACATCAACCTCTTGGCTAGACCTTAATGCACACATGTGCCCATACATGAATATGTACACACACACACACACACACACACACACACACAATGAGATATCACTTTACATTAGTTAGTTAGGCTACTGTCAAAAAGAGGGAAGTAAGGTGATGAGGGTGGAGAGAAAATAGAACTATTGTGTTCAGTTGGTGCAAATGCTTATTAGTATAATCAGTTATGGAAAATGATGTGTTGTCTCCTTGGGGAGAGGGAGGGGACATGGCTGAGGTATGATCTGGAAAGCCTAATTCCTGGTATGTTTCTAAAGGGATTGAAAGGTGTCTTTTCTTTTCTTTTCTTTTCTTTTCTTTTCTTTTCTTTTCTTTCCTTTCCTTTTCTTTCCTTTCCTTTTCTTTTCTTTTCTTTCTTTCTTTTTTAACCAAGATGACACTTTCAGCTCTGTGCTGCTTATTGCACTATTTGCAATAGAGAAGATGAAATCAACCGAATATCACTAAAGGATGAGTGGATTTTTAGATGTGGTGGCATAGAAATAACACGGTACTGTTCAGCCTTTAAGATGTGAGGGCCTCCTTTTCTCTGTGACAACACAAATGGACCTAGAAACTATGTTCTGCTTTGCTCTCTATTGCTGTGATAGAACTCTGACTAAAGGAAGAAAGGGCTTATTTGGGCTTGTGCTTCCAGACCACAGTCCATTCTTGAGGGAAGTCAAGGCAGGAACTCAATTCGGGAACCTGGAGGCAGGAACTGGAGCAGAGACCATGGAGGAGTGCTGCTTACTGGCTTATTTTCCCATGCTTGTCTGTTATGTTTCTTACATAGCCCAGACCCACCTGCCCAAATGTGGTATTGCCCATGGTGGCCTGGGCTTTCTTCATCAATTAGCAATCAAGACAATGCTCTACAGATGTACCCATGGTGCAATCTGATGGTTGCAATTCTCGGTTGAGATTTCCTCTTCTCTCGTATGTCTGGGTCTGTGTCAAGTTGACAAAAAAAAACCTAAACTATGACAATGTGGGATGTAAAATAAAGCAGGCACAGAAGACAGACACTTCCTGACTTCATTATTATGCACATGCCTCATTTAAATACGTTGAACTTGCAGCAATAGAAAGTAGAGTGAAGCCAGGTTCTGTGGCACACGCCTGTAATCCTAGAACTTGGGGAGGCAGAGGCAGGCAGATCTTTCTGAGTTTAAGGCCATCCTGGTCTATAAATACCCAAGGAAACACAGAGAAACACTCAGAAAAGCAACAAAAGAAAGAAAAGAAAAGAAAAGAAAAGAAAAGAAAAGAAAAGAAAAGAAAAGAAAAGAAAAGAAAAGAAAAGAAAAGAAAAGAAAAGAAAAGAAGAAAGATGAGGCTGGAGAAAATGGCTCAGCTGTTAAAGAGTAGGCTCACGACCAAAAGTAAGAAGTAAATAGAATGATGGACTCCAGGGATTGAAAGAAAGGGCATAAAGAGAAGGGGAAGATGTTGATCCAAATCAGCAGTTTCATTTATACAGGCCAGGTGGGCTCTAGTATTCACTACACAGAATAATGACTGTAACAAGCACACAGTACAAACGTGATGTGATTTAATCATTCCACATTGTAAGCATATCAGAACATCTGCACCATATGTTGAAATGTAACGTCATTTAAAAGTTTTTAAAGGTCAATATTTTAAACTTAGTGTGTGTATGCTTGTTCTGAGTGTGTGTGAGTGTGGACACATGAATGACACAGTGTGTGTAAAGATAAAAGCATCACCTCAAGTATTAGCCTCATACAAGACAAGGTCTCTTGTTGCTTGCCACTTTGTACTCCAGGATAGCTGACCTGTGAGCTTTCAAGCATTCTTCTTTCTGCCTTCCATTCTGTAGTATGAACACTGGGATTATGCTCTATAGAGCCCAGCTACATGGGTGTTCTGGGTACACAGACTCAAGGTCCTTATGCTGTGTGGCAAGTACTTTACCCACTGAGCCATCTCTCCAGCCCTAATAATTTTTATTTATTTGTGAGCATGTGTGTGTGCGTGCACACATTTGTTAGTTAGCCAGACGACAATCTAGAGCATCATTCTTAATCACTGTCCACACTTTCTTTGCTCTGTGTTACATGTGCTTGTGTGTACTGTATGTATGTTTTCATGTGTGCGTGTGCTTGTGGAGGCCAGTCAGTGTTGGGTGACTTCCTCAATTGCTCTCCAACGGTTTGTTTGTTTGTTTGTAGCAAGATCACTCACTGAACCTGGGATCATTGATTCAGCTCGGCTGTTTAGACAGTGAGCTCAAGAGACCCATCAGTCTCTTCCTTCCCATTGATAGGATGACCGATGCTCACTGCCATGCTCAGCCCCTTGTGTGAATACTGGGACCTGAACCCAGGTCCTCATATTTTCACAGCAAGCCCTTTGCTACCTGAGCTCTCCTTTGAGACTCTACTTTATTTTTTAAGACAGGGTCTCTCATTGATCTGGAGCTCACCAAATAGGCAAGGTAAGCTGACTAGCAAGTCCCAGGGATGTGCCAGGCTTTCCCCCTAGCTAATTCTGTTTTGAAAAGAAAAAGACAAATGAGCTGTATTAGACTTATTGCATCTTAGCATCATGGCTGAGCTCTCAAGATATTTTTACATCATAACAAAGTACCTTAACGTAATTGTCCAACATGACAACTTTGTTTATTTTTGATGTAGTCATGCCTTAAGCTTTATTGCGATAGTTGTTATTTAACCATTCTGTTTCTGAGATCAGTGACAAGTTGGCAAACAATGAAGCTTTATACACATGCTTTTCTACCCCTGCTACTCCAAGACGTGCCTTACTGAATCTGTACAGAGCAAGATTTTAGTCTGATTGTGTACGTTCTGAGGTTTGTGAATTGGTAATAGCTCTTCATGAGAATGAGTAAATAAGAGATTTTGGTTTAAACATTTCTATTCAAGACGGAACTGTAGCAAGCATGCTCAAATTATAAGGGTTATTTAAGGTATAATTAATGGATTGTGTGGTCAATAAACAGAATTTGTCAATATTTTCATAATGATTACTATGATGAATAGCATTCTTTCTCTGTACACTCATGGAGGAAGGACAGTTTAAAAGCATTCCTGGATGCCTTCTAAGAATCTGTGTTTATGGTCAGAGATCAGCGCTATTCTCAGCCTTAGTAGTGGAATGAGATTCGCAACCGGTGCCGGCACTAAGGGATTGTTAAGTGCTCAGACTTAAATGGAATATCTGTCACCCCCCTCCAAGGCTCAGGAGACATAGAAAAATGAGAAGCAAAAGTAATGTAAACGTCATAGGATGGAGTGGAGTGCCGTGAACTCCTGAATATGGCGCAGGCTTTACACCTATGACCTCACGGACTCTGCAACTGCAGCTTCACAAGACCTACATATGATTGGACCTGTCAACGTCTCATCATGGATGGCAGAGAAGCTCAGGACATCTTAGAGACGACTGGCAGTTAAAAGTAGTTAGGAAGGTTTATCAGTTTCCTCAGTGGTTGCCTGACACAGTTCAAGCAACGCCAAGAGGATTGCTACAATCCTTGTTCTTCTATCTGTAACTTTGGGGGCTTGGTTTCTGCAAGTTGTGTTATAGGAGACTTATGCATTATGATTCCATTTATGTCTATTCCTGGGAAAATTTATGTCTCAGTGTTTTTAGGAAAATTCTAAAATTAACTTCATCTGGCCATTATTTGGAAGTTTTCCTTATGCCCTGGAAATCATTAAGAACAGATATGCACATAGCTAGATGAGACCATTACTCCGGGAATCTTCTTGGAGTTTCTGCACCTGAACTAACTCAAACAGCATAATTGATGCAGGGTAAACAGAGACAATTGGCAAACCTTGACTGGCTAGAAGACTAGGTTACAGATTCAAGGTCTCTTTTTATTATAGGCTTAGAGGTCTCTAAATATATAGTTTAAAGATAGGGGGCCAAACAGGGAACACTCCTGAAGGAATAAAACTCAACAAATAAGATAGATTGACTAAAATAAACTTTTTCTACTTTATAGCATAGATGATAATACAATAGTAAAAGAAGTTAGGTATTAATATTTGCTACCCATGAAAAGACCGATTCAGATATTTTCTGTTTGTCTAAAAAGCTTTCAAACAGCAAACATTGCCAGCCTAGGAGCAGGCTGTCGTTTATTTACTTTTGAAGAGACTTTTTTTTTTTTTCAGATTCTTTAAATCGGAGTTACATAGCTGACAACAATAATAGAATCTGTTCTGTTCATATTCCCTAATAGTAACCAAACTTGTAACCCTGGACATGTAATGGAAAACCAGATACATACTCTGTACCACTTGGGTAATTATTAGTCATCTTTGTTCTGTGAAACTTGTATAAATAAAGAAGCACCTGGTTGCTAGTAAGTCAGAGCCACAGGAATGGCCTGACTGCTAGAAAGTCAGAGCAGCTAAATTTGCCTGACCATGGCTTGACTCACTCCCTAGACTGCTTGTCTCCTTATCTCCTCAGTGGCTGCCCTGTGAGGGGTGGCAGAGGCCACTGATAGCTGCTCCTGCTCCACTAAATAATCCCTAGCCCACGCAAATGCAAGCACCCCTAAGAGAATTTAATGGGTCACAAAAAGACTGTAAAGTAGGAGGAAAACTTTTTGGGAAATAAAAAGGGTCTCAATGTGGGGTGCGGACAGGAAAAAATAACCGGTACTGGATATAATAAAAATTCATTACATAAACAAATGAAATTATTAAAAAAAAAATTGAAAGCATCCCCATTGAGTAATTAGTATCTGCATCACTTAAAGTGAGAATTTGTTTATATTTCAATATAATATTATTAAAACTTTTAATAATAACATTTTTCGAGTTGTCATCTGGGTGTTGTTGGGAACTATCTCTCATCTACCTACCTGTCCAGCACTTGGATTTGTTTCTCCAGTTATCATCTTAATGGATGTGCTTTTGCCAGCTCCATTGTGTCCCAATAATCCCACAACCTCACCTGAGAAAAAGAAGACACATTTTTAACAATGGTGACTATTACAAGTCTCACTGCATGATAAGTGCTATGTTATGGGCCTTAAATACAATTTTATATTTTAATTGTCGTGTTTCGTGAAAGGACCTGAATGAAACAGGTGTAAAAGAATCATGAGAGGCTGGAGAGATGGCCCAGCAGTTGAGGGAGCTCTTATAGCGGACCTAAGCTTAGTTCTTAGTAGTCACAGCAGGCTTTTTATAACCTCTTAAACTCCACCTCCAGGGGCTCTGGTACTCATGTTCAGACATAATGAAAGACTACGTATTACAAACCCTTAGCAAACATCGTATTTCATGGAGAAAACTAAAAACCTGGTTCTAATATCGACAAAAGGATTGGGTGTCCACTTTTATCATCCTTATTCCACATAGTACTAAAAATTTCAGCCACAGCAATTATACAATCAAATCATCCCTGTTTGCCAATAATATGATTCTACACATAGGAATTCATTTTTAAAATCCATATCAAGATGAGAGTAGCAAGATTAGAAATCAGCATACAAAATAGGTAGCTTTTTCTTTCACTTTAATTTAATTTAATTTTATTTGAATGAGTGTGTGGCCTTTACTTATTCCTGTGCATCACATGAGTGCTCGGTTCCAGCAGAGGTCAGAAGAGGGTGTCAGATGCCCCAGAACTGGAATTACTGATGGCTATGAGCTACCATGTGGGTAGTGGTACCCAAATGCAGATCCTTTGCAAGGGCAACTGGCCTTAAACACTGAACCATCTCTCTAGTGCCAGGAAACACCAATATATATTAATATGAACACACTGAGGAAGAAACCCGTTCTCAACAAGTACAAAGATACATGGCAATAAATCTAAGCAGGTGAAAAAGAAATTCTCTGTCCACATTGTGTAAGGATGAAACAAGGAGTCTGGAGGTAAACTACTAAAGTGACCATAGAGATGGTCTCATGTTAGTGGTTGGCTACATCCGTCCAAAAGATGTCATTTCTCAGAAGAGGAAAGTGAAGGTATGGGGTTGGGGGATTGCGGCACAAGTGGGGAGTGCCAATCAGAATGGCCTTGGACTTCTTAGTCATGCTTTTTGAATTGTAGTGCAGAGTGAGTGATGAGAGAGGATGAGGTCTTGCCGTCAGAGACTTGCAGGCTGAGCTTTGAGCGTGTCTCAGTCTGGAAAGCATATGCCTCATATTTTGATTTAATTTTGAAATGGAGCCAGCCTTCACCTATGAGAGTGAGTTCAGTGTCTGTGTTTCAGAGTAGCATTTACCCATGGAGGGATTCTCTAAAATGTAATCTATCTCATTTTTCTTAGGTTACGTATTTTTTTAAATCTTTATTTTAAAAACAGTATATCCCTAGAGTTTTAATAATGTCAGTAGGAGTTGAAGACATGACATCATTGCTGTAAACAAAGAAATAAAGCATAAAATTCAGACCTGCAAAAAAAAAAGGAAAGAAAATTACAGAATAACAGAGAAGGAAAAGAAGATACTGAAAAATGAAACAAACAAACAATGAAGTGAAAACTGAAGAGGGGCTACCAGATACTGGCTAGATGCTGGACACAGAGCAGAGTGGAAGGTCAGGGAGAAATTGGGTGGCTGGACATGATCACTATACCTCATTTGCGTGCGTGGAAATGTCGGGATGAGTCCCACTAACTTGTTCAGTTAATATGTATTATATATATATATATATATATATATATATATATATATATATATATGATGGTAGGGAGTGGGGTGATAACTGTGAAGACACTGAAAGGAGATGGAAACACTTGGCCAGAGTCATAGGATGAGGAGTGACTAGGTCATACAGTGTCAGATGGAAGAGGTGCTGGGGAGTGGGGGGGGGGACACACAGACGTTAGCAAATAGGCTCCTCTTACCCTGTGGCCAAGATATCAGGTTTGAATAGCAGAATGTAGGTCAGTCCCCTGGTAAACAGTATTGATTGTTAGGAGAGCTACAGCACCGAGAGAATAGGAAGAATGTATTCTAAGTTTTAAATTTTGTTGTCATTCAACAACGACAACAAAATCCTGTGATTTTCATGTCAGTGTGACCGTGCCCCTTACTCAAAGGAAAAATCATTCCCATCAAAGAAGAAATAGTGAAGGCCACTGTGCTCTGGAGAGAAGAAACAGAACAGCCTGGTAGCATGCAGATCCAGGAGAACAGGGACTCTATAGAGTTTGGAGGATGTTCCTGCGCCAGAACCCATGTCCAACCTTTTCGAACACAGAAAGAGATATTTCTCGTTGCTATCTTCTTCTTGCCCTTAAAGACGAAGCATCTCTTCTTTCCCCTGTACTCCTTGCGGAGACAGCTGGCAATGATGGCTGGCTTCTGCAAACAAGTCAAGCGGGTGAGTGATAGTTGGAGGCGCAATTCTAAATGCAGCCTCTCAAAACCAACGTGCAGCCTTGGTGTTCCTAGTTATTCTTAGTCAGGACAGCTACAATCCATGTCATCTCACTGATGCCCAACAAACAGGTATTTTCTATCCCCAGAACTTTCTTTGCACTAACACAGAAGTGCAGCAAGAAGTAATTTTCTAATGTTTTAGTAATATTTCAAGAAAATATTTTGAAACACATCTGCAAACTTTACCCAAAACCCATTAATTAAGAATTCAATAATGTTTCAAAATAATATGATTGCATTATTGTTTTACAGTCAAGGATGAATTGCTAGCCTTCAAAGACACTTGATTTCACACCTTACTGGCTTTCTTTAGTTCACTGAAAAAAAAATATCTAAAAAGTAAAATAAAATAATACAGAAACAAGTTTAATAAAGCCTCTCATTTGCCTTTTGATCTAAAGTGCTGACCCTTTCCTTATTGTTCTTTACACTGCAGAACATCTTGAATATTATTTCGTGAGTGTTTGTATCAGTTTGGGAAAGTTGTTAGAGAAAAAACCAAACAAACAACCAAACCAAACCAAACAAATAAATAAATCATGGTCAAGAGACCAGAATCTCTGAACATTCCAGGTGGGCTAAGTCATTTGGTCAAGGGCTCACCCCTGGGAAGCTGGGTTCATCTTAAGCCATGTTACAGAGATAGGTGTAACAATTAGCTTTTTCATGAGATGCTGTCCTCCCCCTGACATCCCCAGAACCCTTACCTCTACAGGAGCTTACAGGCTGCAGCTGTGTGAGGGCCCTGCCTTATTTTCCGAGTTGTTCAGAAAAGTATAACTTCTCCTTTTCTTCCTTCTATCTCTCTTCTAAGAATGCATTCCTTAACTTAACACTTTCGGCTTTCCTCCCAACACTTTTCCTTGTGCTTTCTCTAAAACCTTTTCCCTGCAATAAGGAGGCTCATCCACCATGTGTTTGATCTCCAGGCAAGGGTAAAACGGCATGAGTTCTTTCTTCTTCCCTCCATTCTCCTTTTCTGCCTATGTGCTGTGGTTTTACAGTTTGCCTGCCCTTGGGTGTTTTCTTTTAAAACATGAAAAAATTGTCTTTAAGTTTTTGTTTGACCCCCATCTTAAATTATTTTAGTAATGAGCCTAAGAATCCCGCTTCCACTGCATCAGAATCATTCAGAATGTAATTTTGACAAGGGAACCTAGTAGTTAAATGCAGTGTTTGAAAAAGCCGAAAAGGGTTGCTACTTCTTTTTTATTACATTTTTATTTTTTATATTAATTACAGTTTATTCACTTTGTATCCCAGCTTTAGCCTCTCCCTCATCCCCTCCCAGCCCCACCCTCCCTACCTCATCTCCTCCCATGTCCCTCTTCAAGACCACTGATAGGGAGGTCCTCCTCCCCTACCATCTGACCCTAGCTTATCAGATCTCATCAGGACTGGCTGTACTGTCTTCCTCTGTGGCCTGGCAAGGCTACTCACCCACTGGGGGAGGTGATCAAAGAGCCAGACACTGAGTTCATGTCAGAGATGGTCCCTGTTCCCCTTACTAGGGTACCCACTTGGATACTGAGTTGCCATGGGCTACATCTGAGCAGGGGTTCTAGGTTATCTCCATGAATGGTCCTTGTTTGGAGTATCAGTCTCAGAAAAGATCCCTGTGCCAGATATTTTGGTCCTGTTGCTCTCCTTGTGGAGCATCTGTCCTCTCCAGATCTTACTATCTCTCCCCTTCTTTCCTAAGATTCCCTGCACTCTGCCCAAAGTTTGGTTATGAGTCTCAGCATCTGCTTTGGTACACTGCTGGATAGAGTCTTTCAGAGGCCCTCTGTGGTAGGCTCCTGTCCTGTTCCCTGTTTTTTCTCCTCTTCCAATATCCATCCCGTTTGTCTTTCTGAGTGAGGCTTAATCATCTTACCCAGGGTCCTCCTTCTTTTTTAGCTTCTTTATTTAGGTGTACAGATTTTGATATGTTTATCCTATATTATATGTCTTATAAGTGTCTTATAACCCTTATAAGTGAGAGTTACTGCTTTTAATGCAAGAAATAAAAAAAAACCCACTGGGATAGCCTATGGGGTGTTTAATTATAGAACACCAAATAAAGAAACTTGCATAATATCTGAGGAACCCAGAAAGCATGGGTTCTCCAACGACAGCTTCATGAAAGGACAGCAAAAGACATCACAGTGGTGGCTATTTCCAACAGTAAAAGTTTTAGCTGCAAATTTGAAGACTGAACTCATATTTCAAATATATCACAAGACTTTTCCCTTTTAAAGAGATAGGCAAGACAGCTCTGTGACCTGGCTTACACTCATGTATTATCAGAGCTCATGGAACTGGCTTGACAAAAAAAAAAAAAAAAAAATCTAAGCATGAACGAAATAGTCAGACTGAATATCTCTCTACCTCACATTTTCAACCAGGACCAAGTGCAGTAATATTTTTACCAAGAACACAAATGTCCTGAAGATTAAGACTGCTGGTGTCTGAGCATGAGATCAAGTCAATGGCCAGTCACAGTGTGTTCAGGACAAAGTGCTCATTTCTTTCAGGAGCGCGTGTGAAGCAGCTGAAGAGTTCCTCATTTTAAAGTGGAACGCTTGCACAGGCCTTAACTGCCCACAGGTGAGACACTTTTGCAGCTACCTGCTTCACAACATTTACCTCATGAAAGTCTGCTGAAGTCAACGCATTTGCTGTTCGTGCTCTTTCCTGACGCACATCTTCATCTTCCTCTTCCAGTTCTTCTGGATTGTTAAGTACACGACCTTTTCCTGAAGAAATTCTATGGACAAAGCAATCCATTAGTGGCTGATCCTTGCGGTCTGTGGCTGTATCAAGATCAGTTTTGTTCTCTACATTGGAGTAGACTGGATGAACAATAAATCTTTAGGACATCCATCTTTTATGGGCAAATCCATTCCCCTCCCACCCCAACAATTCCTGGTCAGAGTCACCAAGTGAAGTGATCATTGCTTCTTGGCTATAGTCAGTTCTCTTTATTATGGAGACATTGTTGTTTTTTTTAAACCTCAACAAACAGCTTTATATTCGTAGTTTAGCAAATAAATTTAATATCAATCTTTATGGAATAAGCACTCTGGGAATAAAATAAACACAAATTATGGACATTGTCAAACTTTTTTTAGATTGATGGACCAGAATGCTCAGAATCACTTCTAGCTACGGGGATAGGCACAGCCCCTTCTTTGGGATGTGTCAGAGGAAACCTTACCTCTCCATTCCAGCTCACACTTTTATGACAAGATAATTACTTTTGGGTCTCTTCCTCCCTTCCTCCCTTCCTCCCTTCCTCCCTTCCTCCCTTCCTCCCTTCCTCCCTCCCTCCCTCCCTCCCTCCCTCCCTTCCTTCCTTCCTTCCTTCCTCCTCTCTTCCTCCCTTCCTTATTGATGTCATAGGTGATGTGTCAAAGCTTAATTCTTCTATCCAACCTTCTAAAACAAAGATGGCACTTTGTTTTATGAGAATAGGATGGACAACCATTATATGGGAGTAGGGTGGCCAACAGAAGAGCTCTGAGACCCGAGATTTGTAGTGGCAAAACTGGTAGATCCCAGGCAAGCAGAAAATCTTTTTATGGGCTTGTTTGTTTTTACATTTGTTTATTTTTGTTTAGTTTTATGTGGGGGGAAAGAAATAACAGCTTTCAAGAGTTTGTTCTATAGGACCTGGGGCTTGAACTCAGGTCGTCAGTCTTGGTGGAAGATGCTTTTTATCCATTCAGCTATCCCACTCTTGCACACAAGTGATGATTCCCAAATATAGATGCCAAAAATGATCGAAGATCCCAAAGGACTAATATGTGTTCTTGAGTCTTGTATAGAACATACTTACTTTTAAGCTTCCTGGATACCTAATTCCATTTCTTTTTCTTTTATAGGTTGATAAAAAAAAAAAAAAAAGGAGGGGCAAGATGGCGGCGCCGGGAGGACTCTCATTCTGAGCAGCAGCACAGCAGGATCAGCACAGTGAACAGCAATCAGAACTCTCGTCCATAAAACACAGTCATTGTGTTTCCCAGGTGAGAGGATACCCCACGGTGGGGGATTCAATCAGCTTTTAACTCACCCGGCTAAACCGCGGAAGAGATCCCGGTTCCGCCAGACGCTTGGCTGCCGGCCGCCAGCCCCAGCCCCAGCCCAGAGCCACAAGCCAGTGTCTCTGGTCACGGTCCCAGACTGAACCTTGGGCACCACACTATCAGAGACTGGAATTTTCAGTCGAGAGATAACCCCAGGGTACAGGAAACGATTGGGACCGGCCTTAGGTCACCCAGACATCCCCTGGAAAAGACTCGGGCGGGTTCCACGGGCACCCCAGGAGCCAGCCCGGAGCCAGAGCCGGGGACCCAGGTTCCCGCACAGAGCCCTGCCTGCCTGCGCGCCTGATTCGCCGCCAGAGATAGAAACGGCGGGTCTGATCTCAGAGCACTCAGCTCACCCCCAACCTGAAAAGGTCCCCGGAAAATTACCCAGCTTAGGGAGCCACTCAGACTCCCAAAAGCCACAAAGGCAGACACAGGCAGTTTCTGCGCACCAGACAGCTGGCAGAGACTGAGCCGCCATCACACAGCTGTGCTCCAGGCACAGGCAAATTTCTGTGGCCAGCCAGCTGGCGGACACTGAGCACTGTGCACCAGGGCAAAAAAAGACACTAGGAGTCCGTGTCTCCAGAGAATCCACGGGGAAGGAAGGAAACTGTACTGATCTAAATCACCCAATCCTTCCCTAGAAAAAGTCTAGTAGTCTAGTGGGGCCGAGGCGCCAGCACTCAGCTGTGCTCCAGACACAAGCACAAACAGTTGAGGCGCGCCTGATGTCCAACTGGGTCACAGCAGCTGATCATTAAATTTGCAACAAGAAACCCAGAAACAGGGCAGCTGCCCTCAGGACTTCCCTGGGTGAGAGGAGAACCCTCTCGACTAACAAAGACCACAGTTACCACTCAGGTCTATATCCCTGAGGTGAGCAACTCCTGAAAAAACACCAGCCATCCAGGGACTATACCCAAAAAGCTGAGAAGACATCCTTCAGGAAAATCCAGCTTTCTGCAAAGGGGATTCTCTCCACCACAGGATCCCCAGGAACCACCAGAAAATAACCCCAAACTCCTAAGATAACACAATGGGTAGAGGCCAGCGTAAAAGCTCAAGCAACAAAAGACAGAGCAATATGGCATCTCCAGAACCCAGTTACCCAGGGGCAAGTAGCCCTGGACACCCCACCATAACTGAAATCCAAGAAGATGACCTAACAAGTATGCTCATGAAGATGATAACAGAGGAAACAAATAAGATTCGTAAAGACATAGAGGAAGATAAACTCAAACAGAATATTGCCATCCGTAAAGAAATAGAGGAAGCTGCAGCCAAACAGTTTATGGCCTTTAGAAAGGAAATGCTTAAAACACTGAATGAAATGAAAGAAACAGAGTTGAAGGAACTAAAAGAAAAACAGGAAAGTACAATCAGACAGGTGAAGGAAGTAAACAAAACAACTCAAGACCTGAAGATAGAATTGGAAAAATTAAAGAAAACACAAATGGAAGAAATAATGGAAAGGAAGAATCTAGGGAAGAAAACAGGAACTACAGAGGTAAGCATAACCAACAGACTACAAGAGATGGAAGAAAGAATCTCAGGTGTAGAAGATACAATGGAAGAAATCGATGTATCTGTCAAAGAAAATGTTAAATCTGAAAAATTCCTGACACAGACCGTCCAAGAAATGCAAGACAATATGAAAAGACAAAACCTATGAATAATAGGTATAGAGGAAAAAGAAGACTCCCTTCTCCAAGGCCCAGAAAATATTTTCAACAAAATCATTGAAGAAAATTTCCCCAAGCTAAAGGAGAGGCCAATTAGAATACATGAGGCCTACAGAACACCCAGCAAATTTGACCAGAAAAGAAAATCCTCCCGCCACATAATAATCAAAACAGTAAGTATACAGAACAAAGAAAAAATACTAAAAGCTGCAAGGGAAAAAGGCCAAGTAACATATAATGGCAAACCCATTAGAATCACACCTGACTTTTCGACAGAGACTATGAAAGCCAGAAGGGCCTGGACGGATATCATGCAGACCCTAAGAGAACACAGTTGTCAGCCCAGGCTACTATACCCAGCAAAACTCTCAGTCCTCATAGATGGAGAAAACAAGATATTCAATGACAAAAACAAATTTCAACAATACCTACAAACAAATCCAGCATTACAGAAGACACTGGAAGGGAAAATACAACCCAAGAAAGCTAGCTACATTCAAGAAAACACAGGAAATAAATAACCTCACTTCAGTAAAACAAAAAGCAACCAAGCACACAACCTGATGACCACAGCCAACATCAAAATCAAGAGATCTAACAGCCACTGGTCATTAATCTCTCTCAACATCAATGGACTCAACTCTCCAATAAAAAGACACAGATTAACAGAATGGATACGTAAACAAAACCCAGCAATCTGTTGCATACAAGAAACACACCTAAGACACAAAGATAGACATTACCTGAGGGTAAAGGGTTGGAAGACGACTTTCCAAGCAAACGGACCCAAGAAGCAAGCAGGAGTAGCCATTCTAATATCTGATAAAATAGACTTTCAACCAAAATTAATCAAAAGAGATGGGGAAGGACACTTCATACTCATCAAGGGAAAATTCCACCAGGAAGACATCACAATCCTGAACATCTATGCCCCAAATACAAGGGCACCCATATTTGTGAAAGAAACATTGATAAAATTTAAAGCACATATAGATCCACACACATTAATAGTGGGAGACTTCAACAGCCCACTCTCAACAAAGGACAGGTCAACCAAACAGAAATTAAACAAAGAAACAATGTCTCTGACAGAGGTCATGAATCAAATGGACCTAACAGACATTTACAGAACTTTACACCCAAACACAAAAGAATTTACCTTCTTCTCAGCACCTCATGGAACCTTCTCCAAAATAGACCACATAGTGGGTCACAAAGCAAGCCTCAACAAATACAAGAAGATTGAAATAATCCCATGTATCTTGTCTGATCACCATGGAATAAAGCTGGACCTCAACAATAACAGAACTAACAAAAAGCCTACACACACATGGAAACTAAACAACTTGTTACTAAATGACAGCTGGGTCAGGGAAGAAATAAAGAAAGAAATTAAAGTCTTTCTAGAAATCAATGAAAATGAAGACACAACATACCCGAACTTGTGGGACACAATGAAAGCAGTGCTAAGAGGAAAGTTCATAGCACTAAGTGCCTTCAAAAAGAAATTCGAGACAGCTCATTCAAGCACCCTAATGGCTCACTTAAAAACCCTAGAAAAAGAAGAAGCAGACACACCAAGAAGGAGTAGACGGCTGGAAATAATCAAACTCAGGGCTGAAATCAATCAATTGGAAACAAATAAAACAATTCAAAGAATCAATGAAACCAAGAGCTGGTTCTTTGAGAAAATCAACAAGATCGACAAACCCTTAGCCAGGCTAACTAAAAGGTAGAGAGACACCACCCAAATCAACAAAATCAGAAATGAAAAGGGGGATATAACTACAGACACTGAGGAAATCCAAACAATCATTAGGACTTACTTCAAAAGTCTATATGCCACAAAATTTGAAAATCTAAATGAAATGGACAATTTTCTTGATCGATTTGACTTACCAAAGCTGAACCAGGACCAGGTAAATCAACTAAATAGACCTATATCCCCCAAAGAAATAGAAGCGGTCATCAAAAGTCTCCCATCCAAAAAAAGCCCAGGACCAGATGGCTTCAGTGCAGAATTCTACCAGACCTTCAAAGAAGAGCTAACACCAATTCTCTTCAAACTATTCCACAAAATAGAAACAGAAGGAATATTACCAAATTCATTCTATGAAGCCACAGTCACCTTGGTACCTAAACCTCACAAAGACTCAACAAAGAAAGAGAATTTCCGGCCAATCTCCCTTATGAACATTGATGCAAAAATACTTAATAAAATACTTGCAAACCGAATCCAAGAACACATCAAAGATATTATCCACTATGACCAAGTAGGCTTCATCCCAGGTATGCAGGGGTGGTTCAATATACGGAAATCCATCAATGTGATCCACCATATTAACAAACTGAAAGAAAAAAACCACATGATAATCTCCCTAGATGCTGAAAAAGCCTTTGACAAAATCCAACATCCATTCATGTTCAAAGTACTGGAGAGATCAGGGATACAAGGCACATATCTAAACATAGTAAAGGCGATATACAGCAAGCCTATAGCCAACATCAAACTGAATGGAGAGAAACTTAAAGCAATCCCACTGAAATCAGGGACAAGACAAGGCTGCCCACTCTCTCCATATCTCTTCAACATAGTGTTGGAAGTCCTTGCTAGAGCAATAAGACAGTTGAAGGAGATCAAGGGGATACAAATTGGAAAGGAAGAAGTCAAATTATCACTATTTGCAGATGATATGATAGTATACGTGAGTGACCCCAAAAACTCTACCAGGGAACTCCTACAGCTGATAAACACCTTCAGCAAAGTGGCAGGATACAAAATTAACTCAAAAAAATCAGTAGCCCTCCTGTATACAAAAGACAAAAGGGCTGAGAAAGAAATTAAGGAAACAACACCCTTCACAATAGCCACAAATGACATAAGGTACCTCGGAGTAACCCTAACCAAGGAAGTCAAAGACTTGTATGAAAAAAATTTCAAATCCCTGAAGAAAGAATTAGAAGAAGATATGAGAAGATGGAAAGATCTCCCATGCTCATGGCTTGGTAGGATTAACATAGTAAAAATGGCCATCTTACCAAAAGCAATCTACAGATTCAATGCAATGCCCATCAAATTACCAACACAATTCTTTACAGACCTGGAAAGGAAAATTCTCAACTTCATATGGAATAACAAGAAACCCAGAATTGCTAAAACAATCCTCTACAATAAAAGATCTTCTGGAGGTATCTCCATCCCTGATCTTAAGTTGTACTATAGAGCAACAGTTTTAAAAACTGCATGGTACTGGCATAGAAACAGAATGGTGGATCAATGGAACCGAACAGAGGACCCAGAAATAAACCCACACACTTATGGACACCTGATCTTTGACAAAGACGCCAAAACCATACAATGGAAAAAAGATAGCATCTTCAACAAATGGTGCTGTTTTAACTGGATGTCTACATGTAGAAAAATGAAAATAGATCCATACTTGTCACCCTGCACAAAACTGAAGTCCAAGTGGATCAAAGACCTCAACATAAAACCAGACACATTAAATCGGCTTGAAAAAAAAGTGGGAAATACCCTAGAACTCATTGGTACAGGACAAAACTTCCTGAACAGAACACCAACAGCACAGGCTCTAAGAGCAACAACCAATAAATGGGACCTCATGAAACTGAAAAGCTTCTGTAAAGCAAAGGACACCGTCATCAAAACAAAGCGACCACCTACAGATTGGGAAAGAATCTTCACCAACCCTTTATCTGACAGAGGACTCATATCCAGTATATATAAAGAACTAAAGAAGCTGAAAAGCAGCAAACCAAGTAATCCACTTAAAAAATGGGGAACAGAGCTAAACAGAGAATTCTCTGTAGAGGAATACCGAATGGCAGAGAAGCACTTAAAGAAATGCTCAACCTCATTATCCATTAGGGAAATGCAAATCAAAACAACCCTGAGATTTCACCTTACACCCATGAGAATGGCCAAGATCAAAAACTCAAGTGACAACACATGCTGGAGAGGTTGTGGAGAAAGGGGAACCCTTCTCCACTGCTGGTGGGAATGTAAACTTGTACAACCACTCTGGAAATCAATCTGGCGCTTTCTCAGACAACTAGGAATAGCGCTTCCTCAAGATCCAGCCATACCACTCCTGGGCATATATCCAAAAGAGGCTCAAGTACACAAAAAGGACATTTGCTCAACTATGTTTGTAGCAGCTTTATTTGTAATAGCCAGAAGCTGGAAACAACCCAGATGCCCCTCAACTGAAGAATGGATTCAGAAATTGTGGTACATCTACACAATGGAATATTACTCAGCAATGAAAAATAAGGAAATCATGAAATTTGCAGGTAAATGGTGGGATCTGGAAAGGATCATCCTGAGTGAGTTGTCTCAGAAGCAAAAAGACACACATGGTATATACTCACTCATATAGACATACAACATAGGACAAACCCACTAAAACCTGTGCATCTAAAGAAACTAAGCAAGAGAGAGGACCCTAACTAAAACGTCCAAACCCCATCCAGAAAGGCAAAGAGGATGGACATCAGAAGAAGAAGAAAACAGGAAACAACCTAGGAACCTACCACAGAGGGCCTCTGAAAGCCTCTGCCCTTCAGACTATCAAAGCAGATGCTGAGCCTGGTGGGCAACTGTTGGGCAGAGTGAACGGAATTTTAGGTAAGAACTGGGAAATAGTAAGAGCTGGAGAGGACAGAGTCTCCACAAGGAGAGCAACAGAACAAGAAAATTTGAACATAGGGAACTTCCCAGAGACTCATACTCCAACCAAGGACTATTCATGGAGATAACCTAGAACCCCTGCACAGATGTAGCCCAGGGCAGTTCAGAGTCCAATTGGGTTACATAGTAATGTGAAGAGGGACTGCCTCTGACATAATCTGATTGGCCTGCTCTTTGATCACCTCCCTCTGGGGGGGAGCAGCCTTACCAGGCCATAGTAGAGGACAATGCAGCCACTTTTGATGTGAACTGACAGACTAAGATCAGAAAGGAGAGGAGAACCTCCCCTATTAGTGGACTTGGGGAGTGGCATGCAAGCAGAGGGAGGAGGGAGGGTGGGATTGGGATGGGAGGAGGGAGGGGCTTATGGGGGGATGCAGAATGAATAAAGTGTAATTCATGAAAAATTTAAGAAAAAAGGGAAAAAAGTAATTTAAGAACCTTAAATGACTTTCAAAATTGGAGGAAAACATGGAGTTAGTCAATTGGCATGGAGCACGTCTCGCCCCTGGGGGCAATGGTCTCCTGAACCTACTCAGACCTCGGACACCACCACTGCTAGTTCTAGAACTGACGCAGG
Source organism: Meriones unguiculatus (assembly GCF_030254825.1). NCBI lineage: Eukaryota > Metazoa > Chordata > Mammalia > Rodentia > Muridae > Meriones > Meriones unguiculatus. Next base: position 11,977,712 of record NC_083355.1, on the reverse strand, counting down.
ATGTTCCAACGAGGGGTTAAGGCTTCTCATAATATTTCCTATAAGCCCACACCTGTTTGTCTATATCCCCCATTTTTATTCATTATTAGCCAGATAGAGCCAAGTAATTGTGGTAATGATACTTGCTTTTTTGCCCAATGCTGGAATGCTAGTAAATTTAGGTATGCCCTGGTTACTCGCATGCCTCACTGGGTGCCTATGCCCATTGATGCCCCTCACGCTATGACTCTCTTCAGACAGAAAAGGGATCTTGGAACTACAGCCACCATTGTTACTACCATCTCATTGACGGCTGTTGGAGCTACCACCAGGGCATTAGCCATGAGTCATACTGGGCAGACTGCTCAAACCCTGAATAATCATTTAGCCAATGTAGCTCATGCCTTAGTTGTACATAAAGGAATTAATGCTCAACTAAAAGGAAGCTTGATGGTGTTCAATCAGAGGATTGACCTCTTGCAGGAGCAAATTGATACCCTATGGCAAATCGCTCAACCTGGCTGTCAATGAAAGTATGCTGGACTTTGTGTCACTAGCATACAACATGAGAATTTTTCCTGCGCTGCAAATCTGTCTAAACAATTGTCGAGCTATATTTTAGGTAATTGGACTGGAGAATTCGATACTATGATGGAGCAGCTGAGAGTGGCCATTGTCACAGTAAATTCTACCGGAGTGGACGCAGGACTAGCCAGAGGATTATCAACATGGATTGCTGCAGCCATGAATCATCTGAAGGAATGGGCGGGCATGGGAGAGTTAGCAGGCCTTCTGGTGTTGGTCTCCTTGGTTTGCCTGTGGTATATATGCAAGATTAGAGTCTCACAACAGTGTGATGCAGCCATGATTATTCAGGCCTTTACAGCCATTGAAGCAGGACATTCTCCCCAAGCATGGTTGGATACCATAAAAAGCTAAAATGATACGCTCAGGATGCGAGGCTAAGCACTGCACTCAGGGTCAGCCGCTTTGGACCCAGAGAAGAGCATGTCTGATTGCATGCGGGTTGATGCCCCAGGTCCCGCCTCTGAGAAAAAGGTATCGGACGGTCTGATGCTCTTTGGGTGGATGACACCTAAATGAACATCTGTACAAAGTCCCAATTTATTTCTAATATCAGAGATCAGACCTCTACTCTTGCCTGATGCGTCTAAAACAAAAAGGGGGAACTGTAGAGAGCTGCGGAATGCTATGCCTTAAAGATGGAGCTGGTTTCCGCCTTCCACCTTCCCGATGGTGAGTGCTCTCTGTCACGAACAACTCCACATTTGGCTAAGGCCGAGGATCTGGCTTGCTTCCATGTATGTGGACCTATCTGCATTGCCCCCGTGGCACGCCTGGGTTGGCTACCCAGAGGCTATTTAAGCTGTGGGCTGGCTTTCCCCGGGGTCCGAGGATTGTTCAATGTTCCTGAATAAACTGCATTGAAAAAAAAAAAAAATTGAAGCACAAAAAAAAAAAAAACAAAAAACAAAAAAACATGCCTATGACAAAGATAAAGACTGGCTAGTCTTTATCTGCAAAAGTGTTACTGTTGCTTTTTTAACCTTCTTCCCCTTTTAACTCTGTGGTTCTTTTTGGATTGACTGCATTCCTTCAGCTGTCCAGGGCCCAAAAAAAACTGTCATTGAAACTAAGCTTATTGTATGTGATGATTCTCAGGGTTCCCTTGCACACCGTAACAGATGAAGTCCTGGATTTCCTATGTTTCTGATGTGTTAGACCTGTTTTGATCATAGTACCGCAATCGTCCTGAAGACCCAGAACCCATGTTCTGATCACTGTGTATATTTTTCTATAACTGTCTCTTCATCATAACCTAATGGACAAGGTTTCCGTGAGAGTTTGTGTGTTGCTTTTGTGTAAAATCATTCAACAGGCAAAGTGCAGGGAGTCTTATGGCAGAAGGAGGGAATAGAAGTACATGGAGGAGAGAGGAGCCCCACAAGGAAAACTATAAAGCTAAGAAATCCGAGTCCAGGGGGTCCTGCAGAGACTGATGCACCAACCAAGGACAATGCATGGAGAGGACCTTGACTGCCTGCTCAGAGATAGCCCATAGGCATATATCAGTCTCCATTTAGGTTCCCAAGAAAGGGGAGCAGGGGCTGCCTCTGTCATGAATTCAGTTGCATGCCCTTTGATAACATTCCCCTGGCAGTGCAACCTAGCCAGGCCACAGAGGAAGAGGATCCAGGCAGTCCTGATGAGACTTGATGAGCTAGGGGCAAATGGCAGGGGGGAAGAAGGCCCCTTTCAGTAGACTAGGGGAAGGGAATAGGGGGTAGAGGGACTGAAGGTGGGACTGGGAGGAGTTGAGGGAGGGACTACAATAGGGATATATGATGAATAAATTGTAAAGAATTTAAAAAAAAATAATTCAACCAAAGAACATGAAACCATTTGATTCCCCCAAACCTAAAGACAGGATCCATTCTCATTGTTTTCATTCCAAACTTGCTTTCCAGGAATCGAAGAATAACTAGGAAGATGGCAAAATGAAGAAAAGGCTAGGGAAAAGAGATATTATCAATTAGAAATACCAAACGCTAATATCAGAAGTAAACTGCAAAACCTCATCCCTGCACATATATATATACAGGACAGAATGACTAACATTGCAAGAACTAGCCATTCATCTGCTAATAGAATAAGTCAAATTCAACATCTCATTGTCCAGAAACATTGCAAGTGTTTACACTACACTACACATTGTATTATACATTGAACTTCACTTATAATTAGGTCATATCTTTATTTGCTGTGAGTGCGTTATGTCTGTAGGTGTGTGTGGAGGTCAGAGGATAAAACCAGGTGTCTTTCTCAATCACTCCCCAGTTTATTAACTGAGCCTACATCTCCCACTTGAACCCAGACCTTGTTAGCTCTGCCAGTCTAGCTTGCCAGCCAGCTTAGGTGACCCCTACCTCTCCTTTAGTGATGTCCTGCCCACCCAGCATTTAAGTGAAAAATGGAGGTATACACCCCAGTCCTGACTCTTTCATAGCAAGCATTTTATCCATTGAGCCATATCTCCACCCTCTACTATGTCTTTAGAATTGGAAGGTGCAATTTATTTTGTTACTGTATTGTTTGTAAAAAAAAAAAAAAAAAAGGCTCTTAGAAGCATATTTTACTTTCCTGAGACTTAGTTATATAAAGCATCTTAATTTTCAGACTTTAGCTAAAGATGTCAATCCATGATAGAACATGTGTGACAGGCACAAATCCTGCGTTTGAAGACTTTTTCACCCAAAATATGATCAAGAAAGCGCCCTTGCATCATTTATTTCAGGGTATCTCTGCGTGCAGCAACATTTAAAACGAGAGGGATACTTACTACTAGGAACAACAGAAAGGAATATTCCTTTTCTGGATCTAGATCCATCATTTCATCAAACATACTCCTCTGCAAAAGGAAGAACAAAATAAATACGAAGTTCTGTAATTTATAGATTTTATAGACTTTGTGCAAACATGTTTGGGCTATTGATCAACTCTACTAGTCTAATATTTCCCCAGATTTTCCCACGGGCACAAATGAAGTACTAGTTGTGAAACATGTATCGAGGGGCTGCTGCTCTTCTTCTCATGGCCGGGGAGCCCTGCAGCTTTTCTCTGCATGGTTGATGTTTAACGATCAGTTACTGAGAGAATCCAGGAACAGAGGGGACAGAGTTTCTCCCAGAGTTTCCCCTCACGTACCCTCTGCCCTTTGGTGATGCTCCCCTCTTTCCCATGATCCTTCACTGGACGCTTAGAATGTCTAAGAAGTGAAGTGATAATAACTTTCTGGGAATAATCTGGTCTGTGGGTAAAGGGGAAATTTACTGCTGCTGTATCAGCTCCAGTTAGAGTGTATCAAATGTAAAAATGTAGCATAAGAATTGACACAAATATTAGCACCTTAAAGCCTTGAGCATCAGGGACTAGCAGAGAATTTTATAAGCACTACTATGGCTGAGAATGTCCACAGATTTTATTAGTGTCAATGGTTTTTTCCCCCCTACTGTCCACTACCCATGTCCGAAAGAAAGAAAAGCAAAGGCTAAATTTTCACTTGTAGGTAAATGGGACTGTGGACTCCCTTCAGGCAAAATCTTCATAATTCAATTAAGAATGATCTATATTTTTCAGTCTTCAGCATATATATTTTGTAACTCAAGACAAAACTGGCCTTCTCTTTCCCAAATGTTGCACATGTCTTACCATGAAGTGTATTAGTGTGCAGCCTGCCAGCGTAGCAGGTGCAACTAAAGCGGTGAGACAAAACACCGAGACATCTCGAAAGAGCTCAATAAGCATAACACCTATAGAAAAGAGAGCGGCCTGGAAGAAAATGAAATACATATTTTTAGTGGCTTTCTAAAATGCAATGCAAAGGCTAAGGGCCAGCTCACCAGTTAAGAGCATGTGTTGCTTTACAGAGGACCTGAGTTTAGCTTCCTGTACCCATGTCAAGCAGTTCACACCTCCCTGTAGCCAGCTCCAAGAAATACAAAATGTTTTTTCTGGCATCTTCACTTGTGAACACACACACACACACACACACACACACACACACGTGCACACAGACACATGCACACACACTCACAACTAAAAATAAATCTTAAAACAAAAAGCTTGATTCATTTTTAACTTATTCTAATCTGATTTCCGTTTTCATAAACCATGTTAAAATTGACATCATCGCAGACATTTTTCCTAGACTTAGCTAAAAGCATTTGGCTCAACTCTAGAAATTCGACAAAGTTGGACAAATATAGGATCTGAAGCACAGATTAACGTTTCCTCGTCCACTTTTAATTACAAAAATAAAATTGCTTTGATGTTGTCTAGGGAGCTAACAAATAAACTATAGGCAATAATCAAAGAAAATTAATTTAAAATCAAACAGAAGCAAAAATTTTAAGAGTTTTCTCTCAAATATAAGAGAAATATGTCATTAGTAGCATTGGAACCAAGAGAACGGACATCACCGGTCCGAACTACATCACGGCCTCATATTTTCCAGTCTAAAGCATGGCAAAACTTTTCCAGAAGGTTCTGTGCTTCCCTTCAATTCATTCTGATGTCAGAGCGCTGTTTCTAAAAATCATCTCTGACTGCATCTCCCGTCTTGAAGCTTCTAGGTTTTCCCATGACAAAACATAAACCCTTTCAGGATAACCGGTGGCCATGTCATGTAAGGTGGCCCATGATGCTAGCCACAATTTTCCTCTCAACTAGGCCCCTTCCTGTGTCCAGCTTTCTACTGAATGCAGGTTCTACTGTTTCATAGGACAAGCCTGGCTTTCTCCTTTTTTAGTTTTTTCACCTACTTGCCTTGTTTTCTAAAGAAGAAGAGCATATCTTTAGAAAACTGTGGTCACTAGGAAATCTTAGTTTTTATTTTCATGAATTTATCTCTGCTTTGTGTATGCTTTGATGGTTTTTATTATCCAATCCGGTGGATCTATATCTATATCTAATTTTATTATTCTGTATAATAATTTACATAATTTATTGTAATTTTATTAATCTGTGTAAAGTGAGAACGCGAGTAGTGTGTCAGATACAAATATAGCATCATCTGAGGCTGAAGCACGTCAAGCCCTCCAGTGTCTCAAACACAGAATATTGGGGGAGAAAGCCAGTTCTCATGTAACTCAATAGAAACAGAGACTATATAATCTGTATGGTTTTTTCCCTCAACAATCTCAAATTCTGGTGCACTGAGAAAATCAAGTATTTGCTAGATAGTAATGTAATTGAGACATTAAAAAAATCTGATTGGCCTGCTCTTTGATCACCTCCCTCTGGGGGGGGAGCAGCCTTACCAGGCCACAGTAGAGGACAATACAGCCACTTTTGATGTGAACTGACAGACTAAGATCAGAAAGGAGAGGAGAACCTCCCCTATTAGTGGACTTGGGGAGTGGCATGCAAGCAGAGGGAGGAGGGAGGGTGGGATTGGGATGGGAGGAGGGAGGGGCTTATGGGGGGATGCAGAATGAATAAAGTGTAATTGATGAAAAAAAATAAAAAATAAAAAAAATAAATAAATAAAAATAAAAAAAATTAATGCTAGAATAAATACACATAAGTTACATATATTCCCCTTCTAAGTTTAAAAGAAGATTTTAATATGTGATTCATAACAAGGAATTTCTCAATAATCAAATTTTAGTTTTAGATTTTTAAATTAACAGAATTTATAGTCTTCTGAAAATTTCATGACCTTTGACCTAAGTTAATTCTTTTTCCAAAAAGGAATTTCAAAACAATATCTAGCTTTGTTTTATGATCCTATAATAACTAGTTCTGTTACCTTTAAAGAGAGTGAGATGAAAATAGAGAAACAATTTTAGTGCATATTTTATACTTACGGATATGTATCTCCATAACTATATCATAATTTTTTTTCAGAAAAATACATGTAAAATAATTTTAAAGTATAATTGGTTTATCTTACACCAATTAAAAATATTTTTTGAGACAGGATTTCTCTGTGTAGCCTTGGCTGTCCTGGTCTTGCTTTGTAGACCAGGCTGGCCTCAAACTCAGAGATCTGGCTGCCTCTGCCTCCATAAGGGCTGGGATTATAGGCATGCACCGCTGTGCCCAGCCAACTAAAATATTTTAAAGTGTTAGTTCTTAACCTCACCATAAAATTAAAAAACAGTAAATATACTTACAATATAGAAGGAAAGTGACCAAATACCACTATTTTTTCTCCCCTTGCGATTAACGAATGAAATCACATAGGTCATAGAGCTCATTGACATGGCGTAACCACCAACATAGAGAAACTGAAATCAGTAGGAATACGGGAATGAATATCGTGACCCAAGAAAACCCTTGAATGTACTAATGTCATGAAACAGCAGTTTTATGTTTCTTCGTCTATAATGATTAAAATCTCATAGAAAGTGGTAAAGTGGGCAGTCTGGTATTCTCATTTCTCAGCCGAAACACCACAAAACGCAAACAACCAGGAGAGGCAACTTCATCCATTTTCCATAGGCAAAAGTTTACATAGAGTAACTGACTCAAAAGGCAGCACCTTTGAAATGGTCAGAATGCCTTGATGTGTTCTGAATGCTCTTGGCCTACCACACCCCCCACTTGGGTTTTTGGTACCACTTAACTAGAGTTTGTTGTTGTTGGTTTTTTTGGGGGGAGGGGCATGACAAAAAATGCAACCGGTGTTAATGAATCTCACAAGCAAAACAGTCAATGGGAGCCAGGCATGGTGGCACACATTTTCAGTCTTAGCACTCAAGGGGATCTCCATGATTTCAAAGCCAGCTAAAATTACTAGGACCACATAATTAGACCTTGCCCACAAAAAGAAAGAGAGAGAGAGAGAGAGAGGAAAGAAAGAAAGAAAGAAAGAAAGAAAGAAAGAAAGAAAGAAAGAAAAAGAGAGTGGAGGGAAAGAACAATTTTTCATCATATGTATTTTAACATTTTAACCACACTTGAAGAAAGTCTTATGAAAAATTAAAATATTAAAAACTAAAATAGTATATTGCATATTATTGTCATTTTGGGGGGTTGAATCAATTAATGATAGTTGTTTTGAAATGTGTCACTCACCTGAATAAACAGATCTCCAGCTCTGAACATACTCTCTTGAGGGCTCCAGGCATAGAATGCAACATACATAGAAAAAATGAGCAAGCAGTAGATTGGAACCTCAAACAGAGCCTGCCCAAACCAGTATGCAGATGGGCAGAGACCGGAAATCCACAGCTGGAACTGAGCTCTGTTCTGATGAGACAGTACAATCATCCATTGTGTATTATTTTTGTGAAAAGGTAAGGCACACAGAAAAACCACCAAATGAGATGTTCGTTATTAGTGATGTTTAATTACACAGACTAAGGAACAGGATCATTTCAAAGCTTCTCTAATAAAATTTGCTGTTGTTACTAATAAAAAGAATTATCCTAGTGTGCTATTGCAGTTAACAAAACAAAATCATGAGAGTTACTGACAGGTCAATAGTGCAGTCAATCATTACTGACTTAATGTCCTACTGAGAAAATTCCCCCATCTAAGTATTAGTTCTCAGTGGTAATATAATTTATCCCTTACACAAATGAAGGTAGCTATTTTTTCTATGTAGAATTGTCTCATTGGTTTATTCTGAATAAAAATGAGTGATTAAAATCCTGTAGATAATTGTATATTGTAGAAGAGATGGTGCAGAGAGAAATAAGGGTGGAGATCAGACCTGGGGAGAGTAGGGGCAGGAAGGCAGAAGGCCTGCAGAGAAAAGAGAGATGGTGGGTGGGGGCTTCTCTGTGACAAGCTGCAGATCTAAATCAGAATAAGCCTCTGGGAGGATATGAAGGGGGACTCTAGCTAAGACTCCTAGTAGCAGGGACCATGGAGGCTGAAAAGAACAAGGCTCCTAGTAGACAGAGGAGATCACCAACCCACCTACAAAAACCTCAATCCAAAACTTACCTACCTACAAGACTGGCAGGGACAAAGATAGAACAGATAGGCAGAGGTTGAGGGAATGTCCAACCAACGCTGGGCCCAACCCTAAGACCCACCCCATGAAAGAGAGCCAGCCCCTATCGCTATTAATGATTCTCTGATGTGCTTACAGACAGGAGCTACCAGAGCTGTCCTCTTAGAGGCTCCACCCAGCAATGATTTTATACAGATACTGAGACAAACACTGGGAGAAGCCTAGGGAGTCCATGAATATATTCATTTCATAGTAATATATATTGACTCTGTGTAGTTATTTTATGTTCTAGATCTGTACTGCACCAAGTTTTGTACTAAGTAAAATTTTGAAAGTTTTTTTTTTTTCCCAAGTGTATTTTGTAACATTTTTTTTTCCTATCTCTTCTGCTTTGGATAATCTAATATTGTCCCATGAATCATTAAAGCTCAGATTTTTTTTTTCAGAGTTGTTTTTCAATTTGGGCTTCAGTTCTACTGCCTATTGCTGCTGGCTTCCAGTTCATTCTCTTTTACCTGTGTGTTCATTCTACAGGTCACATTCATTGTCACACAGACGTCAGCTACTTAGAGCAGTCTCACTTGACCTGTTTTGTTTGTTTGTTTGTTTTACAATTTCCCTCCCTTTCTTTCCTTCCCGTGTTCATTCTTTTAGTTTAATCCTTGGCCATAGTAATGTTTTCTTCTTCTATTTTTTTTAATGTTACTTCTTTTCTTTGTCATCTCTGAGTCTGTTCTCAGTTGATTAAGTCTTACTGCAAAGTTGAATCTTTTGTGTAACTTCTTGAACTTGCTCATCTTACAGAGATCTGCACATGCTTGACATCATGAAGTTCCACTGTGTGCATACGCAGCTCTCCTGGCAACAGACTCTAAGCAACCCTTGTGCAGAGTTTCTACAGCCTTTGCTCTATGTAATTTATTCTTTTCCGGTACACCTAGATGTACATTCCAGCCACTTTAAGCTTTTTAGATTCCACATTTTTTTTAGTTTAATAAGATCTTTGTGTGATGCTTCAAATATCTCTTTGTGTTCCACAAAGTAGTTCCAAGAAGAAACTTGTCAAATTTACTTTTTCTTTTTCTAAGGAATTTCACCCCATTCTTCTACTGAAAAGATTCAGTTTTAGGGACCAAGTCTCATTACTATGCCGCCATTATTCAGAAGGAAACAAAGATTTCTCATTTTCCTTTCTCTTCATTTTTCCATTTGTCCTTCCCTCCTCCTTCCATTTCCCTTCCCTTATTTTCTTCTTCCTTCTTATTTCTATAATGTGCAGTCATGTGTGTATCAACTGCTCGGTGTAGAAACATGCACACCATATTGAGGAAAAGTACTACACTCACATTATAAACAACTCCTAATTGTTTAAATCAACTAAAGTTTTCTTTATTTTCTACTACCTTATAGTCATCAATGCTGGTCATGGAAATGTAAGGAGGAACAGAGGCCATGAGGATGATCCATGAGAAGAAATAAAACATGTAATCAAATTGCATGTGTTCTTCATCCTAGGAATGGAAATAGTGCAGTGAGCTTAATGTGGCAAGTTGAAGACCATTGTCTGGATTACATTGCTAAAAATATAATCACTTGCCTAAAAGACCGTCTTGAGTTTCTTTTGAGGTTTCCACTACCTGACATCTTAATCCAATTTTCAACAGGGATTTTGCTTATGTATCCAATTTTATAGGTAAGCATTTGAAATCAGCTGCATAATATGATTTTGAAAATGGAAAGCAATAATGAGACCAAGGCGATATTATGATTACAAAATCCTAAAATTTAGGCTGACACTTAAAGCTGGTCAATATTTTTAAGCTTCCGATAATTATTCTGATATTTTTGTCAGTTTAAACCAATGCAACCAATTTAATATTCAGGAATTCCAACTCATAAATTTCATATCCTAGTTGGTTTTTTTTCTTTTCTTTTTCTTTTTTCTTTTTGCACCTTCTCCTCCCCTTCCTCCTTTTTCCTTAGCATGGCATTATTACGTAATACAAGTTAGCCTTGCACTCATAATGTTCCTGCCCTAACCCCATAAGAGCTAGCATTATAGTGTGAGTCAGCATGCTTATATTCTCTCTCCTACTTTATTGTTTAGTGCTTACAGGCAATAGCTCAATTGAGTATGCAAGTCACATGTCATATACTGTAACATACTATATATCCAATTAATTTAAATATATACTAGGATAGATGCAAATACTAATCCAATGTAGGAAAGAAGCTCTTTAGACAACTTTGAGATCATTGTGAATGGAACAATCTGGAAAACTCCCTATACAGTAGAATGTACAAGAGTCTACCAACCTCATGGTACGTGCTGCGGTCCGTGTGAATGCGTGCTGATGGGGTGAACAGTCCAAGCAGAGCGTTACTCACAATGTCCACCAGAACCGGAAAACAATTCAGTCTCTTGACATTGCATGCTAGTGTAAAGTTGTAATTCTAAAAGGGAACACAAAAGTCATCAGTCTGGAAGGAGAAAACATAAAGCCGGGGTGTGAAACATGCAAACGCCCTTTTCAAATAGAGACAGGATGGTGTATTCTCTAATGTGGCTGACGAACTGCTCAATGCTTTTTTAATCCCCCTTTCTTTGAAGATGCCCAAATCAACACCATCATTTTAAAATACCTTGGTTATGAAATAGAACATAGTTAAAATTTAAAACAAACCTTAATGGGACAGAGTAATTATGACTACTGTCATGTATCCATTTTTTTTGAAATTGAAACATTCCTTCCTGGATGGAGAAGTGAGATGATAAGAATCAAGAAGTTCAGGTGAGTTCAGGGTGATATGGCCATAGACATCTTACACCATCAGAATGGCTAAGATCAAAAACTCAAGTGGCAACACATGCTGGAGAGGATGTGGAGCAGGGGGAACACTCCTCCATTGCTGGTGGGAGTGAAAACTTGTACAACTTCTCTAGGAATCAAGCTGGAGCTTTCTCAGGAAATTGGGAATAGCACTTCCTCAAGACCCAGCTATACCACTCCTGGGCATATACTCAAAATATGCTCCACCATACAACAAGGACATTTGCTCAACTACGTTTATAGAAGCTTTAATTGAATAGCCAGAAACTGGAAACAAACTAGATGTCCCAAAGAATGAATATAGAAATTGTGGTACATTTACACAATGGAATACTACTCAGCTATTAAAAATATGGAAATCATGAAATTTGCAGGTCAATGAGTGGGACTAGAAGAGATCATCCTGAGTGAGGTAAGCCAGACCCAGAAAGACACACATGGTATGTACTCACTTATTCTGAATATTCGACCTATAGTACAGGATAGCCATATCACAATCCACAGACACAAAGAAGCTAAGTAACAAGGGAGGGTGCCTGGATGTCCCTCAGAAGGGGAAACAGAATAGACAGCAGAAGCAGATGAAGAGAGGGAACTGGGCAGGAGATGAAATGGGAAGTGAAACGAGGGTGGGGATCAGATGTGGGAAGAACATGGGGGGGTGGGAGGTGAGAGGGGTGGGGACAAGAAGGGAAAATGGAGGGGAGCACATCTTTGAAAGCTGGAGGCCTGTGACAGGGTAGGTTCCTGGGAGGATATGGGTGTGACTCTAGGTGAGAGAGACTCCTAAGGGGGAGGACATGAAGACTGAACTGACCACCTCCCTAGCCAGGCAGGGAGAATGGAGGGAGAAGTACAACATTCCAACTGCCAAACCTTTCACCTAAAAATTACCCTACCTACAAGAAGTGCAGGGATAAAGACAGAACTGAGATTGAGGGAGAGTCCAGCCAATGAGTGGCCCAACCTGAGACCCACCCCCTGGCAGAGAGCCAGCCCCAGACACTATTACTGATGCCCTGCTGTGCTTGCAGACAGGAGCCTAACATGACTGTCATCTGGGAGGCTCCAGCCAGCAGCTGAGCAGATCCTGAGACTTGTAGCCAAGCATGGGGTGGAGCTCTGGGGGTCTTGTGGAAGTGTTGGGGGAAGGATGGAAAGACCTGGAGGGGACAGAAACCTCACAAGAACACCAACAGAGACAACTAATCCAGACCCATGAGGGATTACAGAGACTGAGACATCAACTAAGGAGCAGGCATGGTCTGGACCTAGGCCCCTGCACATATGTGGCTGATGGGTGGCTTGGTCTTCATGTGGGTCGCCTGGCAAGTCGGGGAGGGAAGAGAAGCTGTTTCTAACATGAACTCTATTGTCTGCTTTTGGATCACTTCCCCCTGGCAGGGCTGCCTTGCCTGGCCTCAGTGGACAAAGATGTGCTCAGTCATGATGTGATTTGATGTGTTGGGGAGGGTTGATACAGGGGGAGGGCCTCCCCTTTTTCTGGGGAAAAAGAGAGAGGGGAAAGGGAAAGGAGGGGTAGGAAGGACTGGGAGGAGAGGAGAGAGGGTCTACCCTTGGGATGCAAAGTAAATAAACTTAAATAAAATACAAATAAAAAGAATCAAGAAGTTCACAGAATCACAAGGCCTATTCATCTCCTTTTAGAGACTGTTAAGTTACTGAGGGAGCTGAGACTCTTCGGTACATAGGTCAACATGCTGTGCGTGAACTGTAGTGATGTGTCTTTTGAGAATTGCCACAGTGCTGGGGTGAACTTGATAATGATTCAAACACCAGATTCACTCATAACTCCTCTAAAAAACCCAGTAAACAGACTGACTCACTAAACTAGACTTGTGTAGAATAATGTCTTGGCTTTATTCACAACTTCTCAAGGAAAACCATGCAACATTTATGGACATCTAATTTACGGATTAAATTTAGGATCTCTGGCTAAATCTCCAGATAACAAGTAGAAATTGTATTGTTTTAAATTTTTTACATTTATTTATTATTGCGAGTGTCTATATCTGTGCATGTGTGTACATGTTCATTCTGCATGTATGGGGTCAGGGGATGTCTTGCAAAGGTCAGTTCTCTCTTTCCACCATGTAGGTTCCAAGACTCAAACTCAGGTTAATAGTTATATATTGAGCTAGGCGTGACTATGGCTTTATTATCATTAAACTCATGAATGAAGTCCAAATTCGCTCCTCAAATACAGAATATATATACGTATATGTTATTTGTACGTAATGTCTCAGGCTTAATTTTTCATCCAGTTTCCCTGCCATAGCCATAACTCTGTGCCCAGTCACTAAAGGGAGATTCACATACCTTCTCATCACCTGATACTATTATCGCTCCGTTGTACAAAGTGTCTTCTGTGCCATTTCTAGTCCCAAAGGCATCAACTTCTAAACCTATGTTCTGCTGCTCCAGTGAGCGTATGAAGTCATCAATCTTTGCTCCTAATAAACAGTGAAATGTAAAAGGCGCTATAATACCAAGGGAACATATCAGGATTATGTGTCAAAATGATACTTCACAGTCATTTGGGTGTCACAGCACACAAAGGTATGGATTTTAAATTCTCCTTATACTTCTCTTCTGAGCAAATGCCTTTTGTTCTTTTTTTTATTTATGTGTATGCATGTTAGCATATGTGGGAGCACATGTGTACACATGCATGAGGAGGCCTAAGGTGGATGTCAGGGATCTTCTTTGATCAGTTTTCACTGTATATGTTGAAGCAGGGTCTCTCACTTGGGCCAGAGCTTACCAACTCAGTCTATCTGACCAGCTTGGTCTGGGTACCCATTGTCTCTGCCTCTTGAGCTATGTGACAGGTCTCCCTATCCAGCCAACTTTTTCAAGTCCATATTTTTATTAGTTCTTCAAGAATTTCAAAGATGCACAGAATCTATTTTGGTCACATCCCTGTTCCCACTGCTTCCCATAAGTGTGTTCTCAGACACACTTCCACCTTGGCACCTTCCCCACTTTCCTGGCTTCTAATCCAGAGTCCAGTTACTGCTGCCCATGTGTGTACTGGTATGGAGACACCCAACAGAGCATGATGTCTTGTTACTTTTCTATTGCTGTGGTGAAACACCATGACCAAAAGCAATTTGCACATGTGGCGGTGGTGTGTGTGTGTGTGTGTGTGTGTGTGTGTGTGTGTTTAATTCAGCTTACAGTTGTGGTGCAGCATGAAGAGAAGTTAGGTATACCCAACAAACATCTATTTGGGCTCTAGGGATCTGAACTCTGTCCTCATGCTTGCACAGCAAGAACTTTACCCTCTGAATCTTCTCGCTGAAACTTTTATTGTTCTTTCTAAGTATGGTTTAGACTTTCTAAAATATGGATCAACAATAGCAACAATTCTTCTCATGTACTTATGATTGCTTCTAGTTGAAAAACTAACTCTGATGATTTAAAACAGCATTTGTTAACATCTTGTGACTTTTAGAATGGAATTTTCTAGAATTAAACAACACATGGCCGTATACCGATGGCTACAACAGTGATCATGAAACTAAAATGTTTTCAAGTCTATAATGTGTTCATACTAATATGCTGCTTTATCCAACTTCTCAAATCTCCCTTTAAGATCACTGTGACATTAAACTTCCACAATATTTTCTACAAACCTTCTTGATTTTCGGTGTTTATCAATATAATACGTATCTCCTTTATCTTTTATTCTTGGAATCACTGTTCCAATTTAGGATTGATATTCCTAAACTGGGTGTAAAACATGTTCATCTCTTCTTTGTGCATGTCTTTTCTAAGCAACAGTCTCAATGGTGACAATATTCATAAGCTACATATTGGCAACATTTTTACCTGTTTTGTTGATGATCAGTAGGTTAGTGAGGGGCTCCTGGGGACGTTGGCCAGGAGTGAGGAAGTACAGATGAGGAGACAGCTCCCAACAGTATTCACTTTGATTTATTATCCTGTGAACATTTTCTGACAAAATATGCAGAAGTCCAACCCCCAAAATCAGAATCCTATATAGAAAAAAATAATTGACAATGTAGACCTATTGCCATTTTCCGGTCTTCAAAACTCTCTTTCTAAGACATGTATATAGTACAAGGAAGACATTATTAAAAGCAGACTTCTTCTGTAGGGTTCTTTGTCTTAGTTCTTACATGTTCCTCATCTTTAAAAATGAGAGTGGTAACCATGGATTCATCCTCAATACCCTCCCCTTGCTGCTCCCTGAGCATGGGACAGCCTGTGCAATTTTAGATTGTGGCTCCTTAAATAGTGAGGTGAGATCTAGCCTCATTTTCACTGCTTCGCTTGTGGCAACACAGTTTTCTAAGCCTCGCAGGCTCAAACCATCTCTTATTTTCGTGTTTTTCTTTCCTTTGATCCCCACTTGATAGAGTTTAAAAATCGTATCTCAGCACCACGGCACTAATGTCTCATCCTTATGTCCTCTCCAAGCCACGTACTCCAAGACTTCCCGCCCGCAGGACTCTGTGGCTGGCATCCATCCCTCTGAGATCTTGACTCTCTCACTCTACTTTACAAAGCATTTCTGATATAATGACAAAGATTTTTCTCTCAGTCTTAATCGTGAGAATGTCCTCAATTTGAATCACATATTCAACAAGTATTGACTGGAATTGTGTCTCGGCTCCCGTGTGGGAGCTGATTGACAACTTAATGAATGACTATGAGATGGACACTGGGTGCACTGGTGTCGTGAGACAGATCCCTTGACAGTCAATTGATGTCTTTTATGTCCAACTCCTAAAAATGCATTTGGCAAGGATCAAGAAGGAGCAGACTACACAGTACACAGAGTACACAGAGCCGCAGAGAAGCAGGAGAACTCGAATATCTATCAACTTTACAAGCACAGTGCAGTTCCAGAGAATTCTGTGAAATCTGGGAATTGGGACACACACACACACCTACAAAATTAAGTTCTTGAGTGTTTCTACTATGGGGACTTTAAGGAAATAATAGCAATGAAGAAAGACTCTATGCCCTATCTTTCTCTGAGACATTTTTTTAATTCAGTATATTAATATAATAATGTGTAAAAAAAAAATAACAAGACTGTTAACAGAACCAACCGTCATGGGCCTGCTTCAGAATTTATGTTTTCATCATGTTTCTGTTGTTCTACTTAGATATGCTTTAATGGAATGACTGGAAGATGCTGTGATAACTTAATACTCACAGAAAGAAGACAGATTTCCTTTCATGCTTTAACTTCAAGAAGCGAAGCCTGGTGACGGCGCAGAGCTGCTGCCACCAGAGAGCCATGCCTGTTTTCATCGTACTCTTATCATTAAGTAAAGAGACAAGTTGTTCCATATTAGCCGTCCTCCTCGTCCTTGTCCCTCCAGCGTGTACATCTTCTGACACACCGGCATCTACGGAACAAAAATCAAACAATTCCCAATGAGCGGTTAAATTTTTTCCCTAAAAGCATTTTTTTTTTTTGACCCAGAGATTTAAAATTCTCTCCACAGGAAAACAGAAGCTCTAGGACAAAATAAAAACACATCAATGCAACCTTGGCAATTGAAACTATTTCAGATGATGCTTCTCGATAAGAAAACTGTGACAGCTGGGATACAAAGTTAAAAAAAATGTAACTAGACGCATCAGGCAAGAATAGAGGTCTGATCTCTGATATTAGAAATAAATTGGGACTTTGTACAGATGTTCATTTAGGTGTCATCCACCCAAAGAGCATCAAACCCGTCCGATACCTTTTTCTCAGAGGCGGGACCTGGGGCATCAACCCGCATGCAATCAGACATGCTCTTCTCTGGGTCCAAAGCGGCTGACCCTGAGTACAGTGCTTAGCCTCGCATCCTGAGCGTATCATTTTAGCTTTTTATGGTATCCAACCATGCTTGAGGAGAATGTCCTGCTTCAATGGCTGTAAAGGCCTGAATGACCATGGCTGCATCACACTGTTGTGAGACTCTAATCTTGCGTCTAAAACAAAAAGGGGGAACTGTAGAGAGCTGCGGAATGCTATGCCTTAAAGATGGAGCTGGTTTCCGCCTTCCACCTTCCCGATGGTGAGTGCTCTCTGTCACGAACAACTCCACATTTGGCTAAGGCCGAGGATCTGGCTTGCTTCCATGTATGTGGACCTATCTGCATTGCCCCCGTGGCACGCCTGGGTTGGCTACCCAGAGGCTATTTAAGCTGTGGGCTGGCTTTCCCCGGGGTCCGAGGATTGTTCAATGTTCCTGAATAAACTGCATTGAAAAAAAAAAAAAGAGCTGGAAACAGCCCAGATGCCCCTCAACTGAAGAATGGATACAGAAATTGTGGTACATCTATACAACGGAGTATTACTCAGCAATGAAAAATAAGGAAATCATGAAATTTGCAGGTAAATGGTGGGACCTGGAAAGGATCATCCAGAGTGAGTTGTCCCAGAAGCAAAAAGACACACACGATATATACTCACTCATATAAACATACAACATAGGATAAACCCACTAAAATCGGTACATCTAAACAAACTAAGCAAAAGAGAGGACCCTAACTAAAACAGTCAATCCCCATCCTGAAAGGCAAAGAGGATGGACATCAGAAGAAGAAAACAGGAAACAGCCTAGGAACCTGCTACAGAGGGCCTCTGAAAGCCAGAAGAAGAAAACAGGAAACAACCTAGGAACCTGCCACAGAGGGCCTCTGAAAGCCTCTGCCCTGCAGACTATCAAAGCAGATGCTGAGCCTGATGGCCAACTGTCAGGCAGAGTGAATGGAATTTTATGTAAGAAGTGGGAAATAGCAAGAGCTGGAGAGGACAGGAACTCCACAAGGAGAGCAACAGAACAAGAAAATCTGAACACAGGGAACTTCCCAAAGACTCATACTCCAACCAAGGACTATTCATAGAGATAACCTAGAACCCCTGCACAGATGTAGCCCATGGCAGTTCAGTGTCCAAGTGGGTTACATAGTAATTGGAAGAGGGACTGCCTCTGACATAATCTGATTGGCCTGCTCTTTGATCACCTCCCCCTGAGGGGGGAGCAGCCTTACCAGGCCACAGAAGATGACAATGCAGCCACTTCTGATAACTGACAGTCTAAGATCAGAAAGGAGAGGAAAACCTCCCCTATCAGTGGACTTGGGGAGGGGCATGCATGCAGAAAGGGGAGGAAGGGTGGGACCAGGAGGGGAGGAGGGAGGGGCTTATGGGGGGATACAAAATGAATAAAGTGTAATTAATAATAACAATAAAAAAGTAAAAAAAAAAACAGAACGAAAAAAAAATGTAACTAATATTTTAAAATAAAATAAAATAAACTCCAAAACAGGAAAAAAAAGAAGAAGAAAGAAAACTGCAGGGTATAACAGCACACACAGAGAATGCTCGTATTCTGATACATTCAACAGCAGAGCTGACCTACAAGAATGCAAACAGTGTTTTCCCATTTATATTAAGACACAGAGCAGAGAAAAGTACAGGTGGCTTGAGGGGCATCTCTTGGGGTGATACTTGCAGAGGGCACAGAGCAGCTTGTTGGGTGATGAAAACACTCTGAATCACACTTTGCACACTTGTTTCAGGGCAGCTGATGCTGAACGTTTCATTAGGGTCTCTGACAGGGAGACAGATAGCAACCCTACTATGCGCTTCTCTCCCTGTCTGCCCACAGGAAACGTGCTGGAGTCACCAACTCAAGCACTCGTGAGGGCAAGTAGTACCGAATGGACTTTATTTCTGAAGGAACTCCAAACAACTTTGAACCCAGGAAGTGGGGAGGAAACACCCTCGAGGGTTGGTGGCGTTCTCGCTGGAAAAGCACACGCCCCTCCCTCTGTTGTGCTGTCTCCAACTTGTCCTCAGTGAAGCCAAGGGTGGATTTTAATTGAGAAAGTCAAAGGAAAGTTTTCTTTAAAAATTACTTCCTTTCTCGAATTATGTCCATCATTGATTTTACATTTGAGTGTCCTAAGCCTCCTGCATTAGAAATTAATGTGTGTTGAAGCTGGAGAGCTGGCTCAGTGGTTAAGAGCAGATACAGAGATCCTAATTTTGTTTTCCAGCACCCATGTTGGTGGCTTAGAACTGCCTAAAACTCAGGCTCCAGGGAATCCAATGCCTCTGCTGGCCTCTGTGGACACACACACACACACACACACACACACACGCTTAAAAATTAAATATTTTTAAAAGAAATTTGTTTCCATGTATCAGGTAACACCTGTCCAAAGTTTAAATGTATCATTTAAAAAAAGTTTCAGAGCAGAATGGTGGATCAACGGAATCAAATAGAAGACCCAGAAATAAGCCCACACACCTATGGATACTTGATTGTGACAAAGAAACCAAAAAATACAATGGGAAAAAGATAGCATATTCACTAAATGTTGTTGGTCTAACTGGATGTCTACATGTAGAAAAATGCTAATAGATCCATATTATCACCCTGCACAAAACTAAAGCCCAAGTGGATCAAAGACCTCAATATAAAAGCAAAAACACTAAAGAAAAAGTGGGAAGGAGCCTTGAACCCATTGGCACAGGAGACAACTTCCTGAACAGAACACCAACAGCACAGGCTCTAAGAGCAACAATCAATAAATGGGACCTTATGAAACTAAAATCTTCTGTAAAGCAAAGGACACTGTCATCAGAACAAAACGACTGCCTACAGATTGAGAAAGGATCTTCACCAACCCTATATCTGACAGAAGGCTAATATCCAGAATGTATAAAGAACTGAAGAAGTTAAACACCAACAAACCAAGTAATCCAAATAAAAATGGGGAACAGAGCTAAACAGAGAATTCTCAATAGAGGAATATTGAATGGCAGAGAAACACTTCAAGAAATGCTCGATGTCCTTAGTCATCAGGGAGATGCAAATCAAAATGACCCTGAGATTTCACCTTATACCCATAAGAATGGCTAAGATAAAAAATCAAGTGACAACACATGC
The DNA here is from genome assembly GCF_030254825.1 of Meriones unguiculatus. NCBI lineage: Eukaryota > Metazoa > Chordata > Mammalia > Rodentia > Muridae > Meriones > Meriones unguiculatus. The sequence continues at coordinate 11,957,460 of NC_083355.1, read as the reverse complement.
TGGAGAGGATATGGAGAAAGGGGAACCCTCCTGCATTGCTGGTGTGAATGTAAACTTGCATAACCACTTTGGAAATCAGTCTAGTGCTTTCTCAGAAAACTAGGAATAGTGCTACCTCAAGATCCATCTATACCACTCCTAGGCATATAACCAAAACATCCTCAAGTATACAACAAGGACATTTGCTCAACCATGTTTTTAGCAGCTTTATTCAAAATAGCCAGAATCTGGAACCAACCCAGATGTCCCTCAGTGGAGGACTGGATACAGAAATTGTGGTACTTTTACACAATGGAATACTACCCACCTATTAAAAAACAAGGAAATCATGAAATTTGCAGGCAAACGGTGGAAACTAGAAAAGAGCATCTTGGGTGAGGTAACCCTGAAACAGAAAGACACACATGGTATATACTCACTCATAAGTGGTTATTAGACATATAATATAGGATAAACATACTAAAATCTATACACCTAAAGAAGCTAAGCAAGAAGGAAGACCCTAGGGAAGATATTCAATCCTTATTCCGAAGGACAAACACCATAGACATCACAAGGAGAAGAAGACAGGGAACAGGACAGGAGCCTACCACAGAGGGCCTCTGAAAGACCCTACCCAGCAGGGTATTAAAGCAGATGCTGAGACTCATAGCCAAACTTGAGAAATTTTGAGTGCAGAGTGCAGGGAATCTTAGGAAGGAAAGGGAAGATAGAAAGACCTGAAGGGGACAGGAGCTCCAAAAGGAGACCAACAAAGCCAAAAAATCCTGAGCCCTGGGGGTCCTGAAGAGAATGATACCCCAACCAAGGACAATGCATGGAGAGGAACTAAAACCACAGTTCAGATGTAGCCAATAGACTCAGTCTACAAGAGGGGTCCCTAGTCAGGGGAGCAGGTGCCTTTTTGTCATGAACTCAGTGACTGCCTCTCTGATCACCTCCCCATGGGGGGTGCAGTCTTGCCAGGACACAGAAGCAGATGATACAGCCAGTCCTGATGAGACCTGATAGGCTAGGGTCAAATAGTAGGGGAGGAGGACCTCCCCTATCAGTAGACTAGGGAAAGGGCATAGGAGGAAAGAGGGAGGGAGAATTGGATTGGGAGGAGACAAGGGAGGGGGACACAGCCAGGATACAAGTTGAATAAATTGTAATAAATGATAATAATAAAAATATTTTAAAAACCAAAATAAGTTTCAGAAAAAGGATTTTGTTAGACACAGCTTAGAGAATCTAGGATACATAAACACTTGGTAAGTTCTTGTCAGTCATGGCTGGGATAACACTGAACACCGTAGGCAAGGCACACTTATGCTACAGATGGCAACTCATGGCAATGGATTTCCTCATTCATACAGGCTCCAAAGAACAGCAACAAACATCATGGCTATTGAAATTTATTATTTTCAAAATGGACACCACGTAACAGTTTTCATTCTTTTGACCCACCTGACTGGTCAATCGTTGGCTTTCCCTCCAGTTTCAGGAACACCTCAGTCAGTGTTGTTATAGAAACACCGTAGTTCTCGATTCCCAGATCTGGAAATTTCTCAAGATCCCTATAAAGATCTAATGAACATGTCTTAAAATGTGGTCATCAGGAAAAGGCAAACTACTTTCACAGTCTATCTTATTCCAGTCAGAAAGAAGATCATTAAACAAACAAACCCACAAATAACAAATGCTATCAGGATGTGGGGGAAGTTGCAACTCCTATTCACTCTTGATGAGAGTATGAATTGGTTCAGGGACTGTGGAAATCAAAGTGAAGATTTTCTCAAAAAGCTAAAAGAAGAACTCACACAAAGCCAACCCAACCAACCAACCAACCAACCAAACAAACAAACAAACAAAGCAGAGCTACCAAATGGCCCAGCTACACCACTACTGGGCATATACTCAAAGACTTTATATCCCATTAGAGATACCTGCACATCCATGCTCACTGACACTCTGTTCACAAGAAAGAGAATAAACCTAGATACCCAACAACTGATGACTTAGTAATAAAACGTGGTGCACACACACAATGGAATTCTTTCTGTTCAGCCATCAAGAAAAATAATTATAATTTCAGGAAAGTAGGTGGAACTAGGGCTGGAGAGGTGGCTTAGACAGTAAAGGCATTTGCCTCCAAAGGAGGCAACTTTTTTTTTCTTCTTGGAACCCATAAGGCAGAAAGGGAGAACATTTCCACAAGTTGTCCTCTGGCCACACTCAAACTGTAGCATGCAGGCACCCCTCTTCAACACAGGTAAAATAGATAAAATGTGTGTGGGAGGGAACCTTAGAGAAGCTTCTTTTGATAGTAGGTGGTGATTAAGGCAGAGACTCACACATAACTTGTCAAAGTTCCGAGAATGAGTTTCTTTTACAAGCTCAGCCCTAAATCCAGGCGATCTCTGTCATACCCTCCAAGGCGTGTGCAGTCATCTTTCACACTGCTGGCTGTCAGTACACATCCTTACAACTTTCTCATACGCTCACTGACAGATTTTGAAGGTTTTAATAAACTCTCATTTTTTTTAATTGCTACTTATTTGCTTTGTTCTTTCAATTTTTTCTTACACATAGTAAGCTGTCCTTCATCCTTCATTGTCTGGTAAGATACGTACATGACTCAGTTTTCAAAATGAAAGCAGCAATGACTCCACTTAGCCAGTGTAAGCAACACACTACTACTGTGAGCCTGCATTTAGCACCACCATTGTGAAAAGCTCAGGAAACACAAAAAGATTCTGGTATTTGAAACAATAACCAAAGGATTTGACACGTCATCACTTCTAAGAGGATGGGGTTGGAGGCAGAAGTCACCTTTACAGCAGTGACTTTTACGAAGTAACTTCTCTCTCTGTCTCTGTTTTATTATGAGAATTCTGGGTGATGCTTCATTTCAGACTTTTAGAATATGCTTCGTACATAACAACTTGATGCCACGTGTCGCTTATTATTGTAGATTTTATTTTATAGCCATGGATAATGAATTACCTGGAAATTTATTTGTTGTTTCTAGGGGTAATATGTAGTTCAGTTTTCCTTCACTTTCTTCTGACAATTTGGAGTCAGGGATGTGCTGTTTGACAAGTGATGTTATTCTCTCATGCACACATGTTTCATTCAGCTGCAAGCTGTTGTTCAAAAATTGGAATATGTTGTTTGAAATAGTCTCCAACATCCAAAAATAACCCGAAAAGAGCATTTATGGCTGCAATCTTAAAAACAAGTCATGCATACTTGATGTAAAGAGGTAGGTCAGTTAATGCAAATCCATGAAACTAAGTAGAATTTTAGTTAAGAGAAAGTATTACTATTCTAGGTTAATGAAAATAATGATGTTAAACACAATCCTGTTGGGTTTGGGAAAGTTGTAGCACTGTAGAGTAATCAAATAGTATAGACACTTAACTGTATCTAGACTAGATTTTCTCCTATTTCCAGGCATTTTATATTCCAATCTTGCCCACACTTTTACCCTTTACCTCTTCCTACACACACACACACACACACACACACACACACGAATTTTCTTTTAAAACATATTTTTATTAATTCTTTGAAAATTTCAGACATGTATGCAATAGCCAGGATCCCTGTGTCTCCCCTCTCTCTCTTTCAGTGATTTTGCTCAGTAGCACCTTTTTCTCCAGCCCAGTTCTCCAGTACCCTCACCCTTCCCTAGAAGGCCTACCTTAAGTGATAACCAATCCCCCATTTCTTCTTCAGAAACAAGGACGAGCCTGCACACTTCAGCTTTCCCTTGGAGATGAACACTTTCCTGTCTGAAGAGGAAGAAGCAAAAAAAGGGGGGGATATCTTTTATTATAGAAAAATGTGAGACATAAACTGTCTTAAAAGTGTATACAACTTTAAAAGCACAATGCAATTGAGGATCAAAAATCACTATAACGTTTGACAATTATGTAGCTCAGTTATGTGTCATACACCTCAACAGAATCAATTACATGAGCCATTTCTGACATAGATAGACATTGACACGCTCTTTAGCTGGCCGTGCACAGATCTTTCAAGTTGACTTATTCAATTATGAAATTCAACTAAATTCCATTTATCTTAAAGTTTGTGACTTTCCTAAGAAGGGCATGCTTTGTATCATCACAATGCTGTCGGACAGAAAGGGTTATAGACACCTCAAACTTTTGTCGGAAAGACCTCCTGGTCCTGGCTCAATGGCACCCAGCAGCACAGAAAAAGCAGCAAAGAAAATAATTTAAGATTTCAGATATAAGTCCTCATCGGGATGCGTAAAGAAAGCCACCAATTACCGGCCAGAATGTCAGCCTCGTCCATGAACTGAGTGCTGAAGAGGACCACGCGGTCTGCTTTGCGCTCCTTCAGGAGATTCCACACCCGGTGCCTTGAAAAGGGATCCAGGCCAGCAGTGGGTTCATCCAGTAGGAAAATCTAGAGGAGGGATCAAACAAAAGAGTCTTCACTAACTGTGGGAACCGGTAACACAGAGGCTGGGTATCCAGTGTGTGATGTCCTTTGTGAATAAGGACGTAGTTTGTTTCCAAATTGAATTTATCTTTTTTATTTTAATTTTTATTTTTTTCTTCACAATTTATTCATTACATATGCCTATTGAAGCCCTCTCCCTCAACTTCCCCCAGTCCCACCCTCATTCCCTCTTCCCCATCTCCTTCCCCTAGTCTATTTAAAGGAGGAGTTCTCCACTATTGCCATCTGCCCATAGCTTGTTAAGTCTCATCGGGACTGCCTGAATCCTCTCCTCCAAGGCCTGGCAAGGGTGAGTGATCAGAGAGCAGTCAGCTTCACTCAGAGATCCACATGGAGACTGAGCTGCCAATCAGCCACATCTGAATGAAGGGTCTAGGTACTCTCCAGTCATGGTCCTCTGTTGGTGCATCAGTCTCTACAGGAAGCCCTTGGCTCAGATCTTTTAGCTTTGTTGGCCTCCTCGTGGGGCTCCTGTCCCCTCAAAGTCCCTCTATTCCCACCCCTTTCTTCCCCCATATGACTCCCTGCCCTCTGCCCAAAGTTTGCTTGTTAGTTTCATCATCTGCTTTGCTCCACGGTTGGGTGGACCCTTTCAGAGGACCCTCTATAGTAGGCTCTCATCATGTTTCCTCTCTTCCACGGCTTCTGGTATCTATCCTGTTTACCATTCTGAATGAGATTTAAGCATCCTCCCTAGGGTCCTCCTTAGTGTTTAACTTCTTTAGGTCTGAGATGGCTATAAGCTAATATCCTCTTGTACAATCTGGTCTGACTTACCTGAGGGTCTCCTAAAATGGCAATTGCAAAAGTCAGTTTTCTCTTTTGTCCACCACTTAGGTTTTGAACAATAATATCCTGAATATTTTTCATTTCCAGTTCCAGCAAAACTCTTTGTACCTGCACATACACAAAAAGGGATTCGAGCCATAACTAGAGCATTTTGAAAACTCTTAACACTATACAATAAAGTGCAATGGTTTGCAATAAGCAGTAATGTCTACTGTCAATGACTCCATGTTTACTTGATATATGCCTTGGGGATAATTATCTACCACTTCATAATTCACTCTCATTTGAAAATGAAGAAAATCCCATTTCTTACATAAAGTTTGTTAAAACTAAAAGAGTATACTTAATAAGATAGGACAACGCTACAAGTTGCACACAGGTGTTTGAAATTCCTACATTTTTGCAGCCAGTCTTCATACATTGATTTACGTATAGGTAATTCAATGCAACCAAAATCAAAAAAAGCAGATTAACCACTTTAATAGCACTTTGAATTTTCATGTAAATCTTAAAATATCATGTACCTCATTATCCACTTCATGTGCTTGAATCCCCTTTATCTTAGCAAATAGCCTAAGATTTTCTCTTACGGTGAGGAAGTCAAATTGTAGGTTACACTGTGGACAAACTCCAGTGAGTTTGCTGATACTTTCCAGGTCAATCATTTCTGAGAGTTTATTATTATAGATAGTGACACAACCTATAAACAAGGGTTTCAAAAGGCATTATCAAGACAGCATGGCATCCTTAACACAATATAAATTTAAAAACTCTTACAATAAATTTACAAAATGAAATTAGATACGTGATTTTATCTTACTCCCGTGATTTTTCTTTTCCAAGTTTCATTTTGATATTCTACCTTATCTGTATTTGAGAATATGATGAAGTCTACCTTTTTACCATCACTAAATGAAGTCAGTTTCTCCACTCTCTCAGCTATGTATGTCACTTGTTTTGAGTGATGGAATATGAGCCAATTACAGCCAAAGAGAACAGGAAAATGTTGTTTTACATTGGCATTGATTCTTTTTTGCTGCTCAAAGTCCTTATAACATCAGTCCTAGAAATTTGTGAGAGACAGATGAGGGGGGGAAGAGACAAAGACAGAGATAGAGACACAGAGACAGAGCAAGAGAGAGAAACGGAGAGGATAGCCTAGCCAAAATCTCTGACATGTAGGTCAAGCCATCCTAGGCCAGAAGCTACAGTCAAAATAGTAAGACTGAGAGTTGACCCCTCTAATCATGACGAAGTAATATGTGATTGATATTGTAAAAGTTTCTGTGTTTTGAGGTTACTTTATACAGAAAGATGTGGTCAAGATGTGTGATCAATATCTATCGAAACTATTAATTCTATAAAATTTTGAATGTTCCAAAATACTAAAATTCTGTACATTTCAGTTAATGCCATATACATTTTATAAAAGCATAGTATAGATTATATCTGAGTTGAATTATCTGTTTGTGCTTACTGCTCACACTATCTTACAAAAGCACAGGTAATGCAATTGCCAACACTGAGGAATCTCTCCTACCTTTGGTGGGAACACACAACCCACTTAGAATGTTCAGCAGTGTTGATTTCCCAGCTCCACTGTGACCAAGGATCGCAGTAATCTGGCTTTTATATATATCCAATGTCAGATCTGGGAGGGAAAGAGCATGAAGGTATAAAATCACAAATGTAGGTTTAATCCAGGGCACATATAGTGCTTGTGTATTTACATGTGTCTAAAATTTACATGTGTCTAAAGCATACATTTATTCATGCATTAAAACAAAATTAATACTCTATTTTTTTCACTTCACAAAAATTACTCAGCATGGCGATATTAGTTCAGTTAGGAACAAACGAGGGAAACTGTGAGATTCAACACTTGTTTACACAATCTAGAATTGCTTGCTGACAGAAAAGTTAACTGATTAAAAGCCAAGATTTTTCTGTCTTAGTTACTTACCTTTCAAAGCTTCTGTGCATTTAGACTTTTTTACATAGTCTTTTGTAAGACTTCTGATTCTGAGAAAGAGAGCAAGAGATACAGTTTTTTAAAGGCAATGGTTTTCTTTATTAGTCTTCTATTTTTGGTTGGGAGCCTGTCCTTTAGTGGCTGAGCCATCTCTCCAGCATTTTATTATCTAACTCCAAGTTTGGCTGAAATCTTTGGGTGAGTTTGGGTTGCAAGAATTTGAGGGAGAACATGTGAACTTCACTTAGCCACGGTTAGAGAGCAATGGTCCTAGATTAGCAAGCCTAGGCTCAGCTGGAGAAAAGGCTGCTTTCATTGGTCTGGGCTAAGGCTTGGACAGTGTTTTACTGGTGAGCATTATTCCTGAGCTGAACCATATGTAGTGATGGGGAAGCTAGACAACGATACAGCAAAGACAACTAACATGACAAGGCTGGGTAGGAAACATAGAAACTTTCAGGTCAGTCAGGCAAAAAGAACAGCAAGAAGCAATGCCATAGACAACAGCTATCATTGCACTTTAACCATTAAATAACTGACAAATATAGTTATTTCTTATAGCTCTGCTTTCCCGCGCTGAAAGGGGAAATACCAACAGTACTTACATTGCAGTTAGTCTGAAGACTAATGAAGTGTTTCATGTTGCATGTTGAGGAAGTGGAAAAGTATTGAATGTTATTCATTATGTAATGACAATTATGGCTACTAGGAGGAATGTAATCAACAATAATCTAAGTACTGTTAAATACTAAATTCTATATGTTGCAATTTAAAAAAATCTTTGTAGCTCTGAAAATGTAGTCATGTTATCTCTTTGGTTCTACTCTATCAGGTAAATATACAGTCATTTTTTACTGTCTTTTTTCACACAACTCAGGGTTCGTGTATGTTGGTTACAACAGAGTTCTCCCAGCTTCTTTTCACAGTGGATGGTAATTAACACAGAGACAACTGGGCATTGTGCAGACAGTGAGAGACTTTGGATCACTCAACTTTAAAGGAGATGTCTTTATCAAACCTCTCCCCTCAAGCAAGGCTCAGAGATCTATGAGGAAAAGGATGCAGCAGGATTGTAAGAGCCAGACATGGCAAATGGCTCCAAAGAAACAGCATCTTCTAGACCCCAGCTTTCAACGTGTGGCTACCACCTCTTTGGGGTCCCATAGGATATGTCTTGAATATCAGATATTTATGATTCATAACAGCAGCAAAATTGTAGTTATAAGCTAGCAACGGGATATTTTTTTGGTTGGGAGTCAGCACAACATGAGGAACTGTATTAAAGGGTTGAGCATCAGGAAGGTTGAGAACCACTGATCTAGACACAACAGGGCTGATGTACATATGAACTCACAGAAACTGTGACAGCGTGTACAAGCCCTGCCCAGATTTGAACCAGACAAAATCCCAGAGTGGAGAAGCAGACGTAGCTCCCATTCTAGCCAAGAGGCTGTTTGCAGCTGACACCCACTGGGAAAGGGAAAGTAATTTTTCTCCCACGGAGTGCCAGCGGGTATCTCAAAAACACTCCAGGGCAAGCCCCAAGTCCAGGAGTAGCTGGCCAACACAAAAGGAATTCCATTGGGTTTTTCGTTGTTGTTGTTTTGTTTTGGTGGGTGGGTTAATTTTGTTTTGTTTTGGCATTTTTTGTCTTATTGGTTTTTGTTGGTTTGATTTGCTTTTCTTTTGTGTGGTTGAAAAAGAGAAAGAACATGAAGCATAAAGTTGGGTAGGTAGAGAGTTTTGGAAGATCTGGAAAGAGTTGGTGAGGAAAAAGAATATGACCAAAATATATTTCAAGAAAATAAAAATGTTTTAAATAAAATGAAAATAGGTGTCTTACTTTCATTTTAACCTTAACTCCTTATTCTTCCACATCGCTTTTTGTTAAATGATATACCAAAGAAAAAATGAAAGTGACCAGTAGACCAAAAAAAAAAAAAAAAAAAAAAAAAAAAAACAAGAACAAAAACAAATTTTAAAAAACCACATCATCTTGATATGACTTTCTCTGCCTGGGGTTAAAAATTATCTAGACTCAGAACAAGAAGGATAACTACGGAACAGGTTAAAAGTTAGAAATTGAAAGTTAGGATTAGAAATGATGAAATACCAACACTTTCTCCCCAGGTTCAGGGAACATAGCAGAGCAGGAGACAGAAAGAATGAAAAAGATGGAAGGTGCGGAGGATTGCTGTAAAATTCAATTTCTGGTCACGGCATGGCTGTCACTCAAGAACTCACAGGAGCTGTGGCTATCTCCACAAGGTCAAGCAAGTAAAAATTCCATCGTGAATGAAGGATGGACTCGTGAGAGACACTGCTACTTGAGGAACTGCTAGCAGTTGATGGCTGCCAAGAGACACAGTCATTTTCCTCTGGGGGTGTGGCCACTGATAGGTGGCCCATTCTCTGGTGGGTAGCCTCACAGTATTCACGTTCTGCAAAAGGGCAACACGGATTGGACTGAAAGGGAAGTAATTGTTATTTTTTCAATGAGGAGAATATTAATTTGGGAGGAGGACATTTTAGAGGGGAGCAGGCAAAGTTGGAAGCAGCTAGTGTGGTGCTAGATATGATTAAAATACACCATACATATTTATAAAGTTCTCAAAGAAGAAATCAAAAACATTATTTAAAGTAAGAGTTGCAAACATAAAGGCCTTGAGGATTTCTTCCTTATTTGAAATAAATGCAACAGGCACGCATGAAACAGGAATTTGATTGTAACCCAGATCACAAGTAGGCTTGGCTAAAAGGCACATTGATTTCATTTCCTGTTCTTCTCCAAGCCTTTCACTTCCCTCATCCCTTTTTCTTTGTCTTCTTTGTAGAAACAATGAATGCATAAGGGAAGAAATATTAAGATGAGTAAAGGGAAAATGAGTGGTATAACTAATAAGGTTGAGGAGTGAATCCCTGAAGCTAAGAAAAATAAAAGAGAATAGAATAGAAACAGTAAACGACAGGCAGAGAGGAGTTTGTATTGTGGCTGCTAGGATCCGAAGTCTAAAGTTTGTCACCAAAAGCAGCATTTTATAGTTAAAAAGAAGAACAACAACAACAACAACTCAGGACAGAAAATTGCAGGCAGTGTAGATGAGGTTTAGGTCAGAGCCCCATGCAGGACTCAAAGGAGAATCTACACGGCTTAACTGCCCAATGGAGCGGGCTTTAGGCTGAGGATAGCATTTCCCAGATCTGACCTTCACCCACACTACCTGTGACCTCACCTGATAGCCTCCTTCCCGTGGAATTCTGTAGACACAGGTTCAAAAGAGTCATCAGAAAACTCATAGTCCATTTCATTGTCAAGGGCCATCCGCTCAGGTCGATTTTGTGGTGACCAAAAGGAGGACTTGAGGAAAAACAAGGGTGAGTGCCGCCGTCCATAGTCACCTATTTAACCAGTATAATTGCATATCAGATCAGCCACTGCTCTAAAGTCCCTCTTCACCTCTAAACATGGGTACATCTCAACACAACAAACACTGTCTTAAGTGTGTCGGCATTGGAAATATAAAGGAGAAAAAGCACAAAGATATTTATATTAAATTAACTATGTGAGCAACAAAAATTTAAGGGAAAATGAAGAGAAATTATAATGTAAAATTAAAGGCTTTTCTAATTTCCAGCTATACAAAATGCCAGATCCAGATATATTTTGAGCTACTATATAGCCACTAAGAAATTACTAATGGTGAGAAATTACTAAGTACATATCCAAATATGGGTTTAAACAGTCAATTAAATAATTACTAACTACGAACCGAACATTTTTATGGAAAACAGAATATAACTGAGCAAAATTATTTGGTGGGCCATAAGAAAGAGTGGAAAGGGCACAACACAGCAGTTCAAACACTATGAAGGACAGGAAAACCTAATTACTATAATCAGAGTACCTTTAATTTCTCTATAAGTTCCTCCTGTCATGTCAACTGGTTTGGCACAATAAAAATAAAAATAAAAAGCTAGAGAGCTAGCTATGAGATAATTTCAATTAGCCTAATACTCATGCAAAGGGGATTCCTGAAAGAACAGAGAAAGTAAACAAAATTAAATAATTTCCCATTTTTCCCAGAATTGATGAAAATTACAGTCATAAATTTAAAAAGCTTAAGGAAATCCAAATATTAGCATGTGCATATAAATACACACACACAAAACAAATTCATTTCAAAATTAGAGGGCTTAAAAGCAATGAAAAGATAAAAGTCTTAAAAGGTGCTAAAAATACAACTGATATTTAATGAGAATAAACAGACACTTCCTGTTGGAGACCATGCAAACTGGAAGATGGTGGCGTCATACATCTAAATCACATTAAGAACAGCAGGGTTATAGAAATAAAGACAAACCTGGCAGCTTGGAGCTCTGCACTCAGTGAAAACATAGCTTTTAAAAATGGAGTAAAAGTAAAGATTTGTATAAACATAAAATATAGAGGTGGAAATATATCAAAGTAATATAAACTATTGTGAAGTAAAAATGAGGAAAGTATATATATCAAACTAGATTTTTAAAGTTTTGAAATTGAGTCTTGAGGAAAAACTGAATTACATCACATATTGTCTAAGGCTTTGGCCAACATCCAAAACAAAGAACATTTAAATCTACACTTAATTTGCAGAGAAGCCATTTGCCTAAGATGTCACTAGCATTAAGAAACAAAGGAGATAAATAGATTTTTGTCAGCTAAAGCACTGGGGGAAAAGTCAAAGAATGAGAAACTTTTAGGGATTAAAGAAAAAAAAAAGCAAGTAACATCTTTCTATAAAAAGAAAGAGAATGGAAGATTAGCAGTTTTGTGTCACCTGAAATAAGAGTAAACCAGAATAAAAGTTGTCTATTTTTGCTTCTCATTGATTCACCATTTTTTTCACGTGTTTACATATGTCTGCTCTGGGTTGGAGCACTCGCCATGGCCTCTTACACAGAAAATGCACATAGGAAGAACAGTCTCTGTTCTTGAGTGGAGAAGGTATAATAGACAGGAGAACAAAAAACAAAACAAAACAAAACAAAAAAACCCAGAATACTTTTACCAGTATTAATTGAGTGCTATATCAAGCCTTCTCGTGGTGTTTGAGTTGTATCAGCAAACAAGACCAAAATGACAGTATGAGACACTTATATGATCAATAAGTTGAAAGGAAGGACAATTATAATTGTCTTTTATCTGTGAGATTATAGAATGACTACAAAATTGTCCTTTATCTGTGAGATTACAGAATGGCTACATAGTATGACCACCTTGACTGACTTTAAAAATAGAGGTGCCGAAGGAGGAGGACGACGACGACGAAGAAGAAGAAGATGATGATGAAGAAGAAGAAGAAGAAGAAGAAGAAGAAGAAGAAGAAGAAGAAGAAGGAAGAGAAAGAAAGAGAAGAAGAAGGAGGAGTAGGAAGAGGAGGAGGAGGAATGACAAGGAGAAGCAGAAGAAATAAAGGTACCCTGGTGGTGCTCACAACCATTTTAGCAACAAAGTCTTGGTCTGAGCAGGGTTTGGTCTTCCTTTATACCTTCTGTAGTGACACGGGTGAACTAAACTATTGCTAAAGGAGGAAATTAAATAAAGCAGGAAAACTTCCAAGTGATATGGTGTAGAGTGGTGACCCCAGGGGCTGAAATGGAAGGGTGAGACTCAGGAGATTTTTCACCAAAACCCATACAATTTCAGGAAAAGGGAATAGTAAATTTGAGATATATAGGAACATGGTGCTGTAGTTAATAACAGTTGTATTGTGCTTCTGAAAAAAAAAAAAACTCAGAAAGTAGGTTACCACAAAAACAAATATGTGAGGTGACACATCACTGATCAGCTCAACTGAGCCAATTTTACAATGTGGCCATGTTTCAAAACATATAATATGTTTTCTTCTATAGGTAACAAATATGTATGCTTATTTATCAGTTAAATGATAAAGCTCATTACATGGCTTAGAGATACAGAAAGAGTTTAGAACCACAGATCTGTAAACAATTAAAAACATTTAGGAACTAGAAACCCTAGATTGTAGGAAGGAGAAAGAGACAGATAAAGGGAAACATACATATGTACATGTATGTATATATGTATGTGTATACATATGTATATGAAATTGCCAGCATGCTTGTCAAAGTCCTGCTTTGACGTTTCAGGTGTAAACTGAGGTGAGATATAGAGTCAGTCAAAAGAAGCTGAAAAGCCATAGCTTCTGGCCTCTCAGGGCCAGCACTGTTTGTGACTGGCAAATAGCTCTCTTTAACTCTTTAACTGCCAGAGCTGATAGCTTCTGGCAGTCCTTGCTGACAGCAGTGAGAAACTCAGGGAGAAAAAGAAAAGGTTTCGAGCCAAAAACTGATAGCTTCTGGCATAGGTTGCCAATACAGAAAGAAAAAAAGGGGGACGGAGACACACATTCACACACCCACACTTGGTAGATGAAGCATAGCATGCTCCAATAACTTTACACCTACATATACATACATGCATTCATGCCTATAGACAGACAAACAGAGACATGCTAACATACATACATTCACACATTGGATGGATGGAACAAAGCAAGCTCCAACAACTTCACACATACATACATACATACATACATACACACATAAATACATACACACATACATATATACATACATACACACATACATACTTACAAATAATCAGACAGGCAGACACATGCATGGTGGATGAGGCAAAGCTCTGATGAACAGGCTCCAAAATGCTCCAACCAACAACAACGTTATTTAAAGCCTTTGTCCTTAGGCTTTTACACCCTCTAAGAAAACTTACCTCATAGCCATAAAAGCAATTATCACAAACAGAGATGGAGTCATTACACAGAGGGAAATACAGCAGGATTATTGATTACTTGTGCCCAACTAAACATTTCTTCTCTATCACTTCATCCCACAAGTTTGTTGTAAGTTCCAAGCAATAGTTCTTTGTGTCATAGGTTAACAGGGCTCAAGGAGTTTACATGTTTGTCCATTAAAACTCAGATTAAACTAAACATTCTTCCGCTATCCTTTCATTCCATGAGTTCATTGAAAGTCCAAAGCAATAGTTTTTACTTATCATGGTGCACACCAAGGCCTGTGATCTCATTTACCTCGATCATAAATCTTGTCCCAAGCCTATCTCTCTTCCTAGTGCAACTTTTGTGCTTGACACAGAAGGGTCACACACTCCCTATGCAGCTTCCGCTATTCTGCAGGAGGATTTCAAATTACTTGAATCAAATCAGGGATTCTATAGAACTCATTATCAGGAATTATGAAATCCTTAATTCATCTAAACAGCTTTATTTCACGGAAGTATGTCTTTGTACGGATTCTGCAGAAAACCTTCCTGACAGAGTGAGCAAGTACCCAGGGAACATTAGGCAGTGAGAGTCTCTCCACACCGTGCCAGATATAGGAGGGATACAGAAATGACAAACATGGAAAAAGGCATAGCAGCAGCAAGAAGCAACCATGCCCTACCAGGGCATACCTCACCGTAGCGGTGAAAACTGGTGGGCTGCCTACAGGAAGCTCACCTTGCTTGCTGCATGCATGCATGTGCCACATGCTGTTAAGTTTTGTCGTGGAAGTACTTACTTGGTAAAACCTTTTCAAAGTAAAATGTCAGCATCAGGTAGAGGACACTGTCAAAGAACAGCATGAAAATTGTGGCAATGATTATATTTGCGTTGTCCATTGGGTCTGCGTTAGAATGCACATCAAAATCCAAGTGTAAGAGCTGGAAAATTAAAAAGGAAAAAAAAAAAAAAGGAGCTCAGTAAGTCGAAGGTAAATAATCACGTTTAAAAGTGGTGAACAGCTTAGCTATTTCATGAACGATAATGCTAGATCCCTGAAAGACAAAGTTGAACCATTTGGCGGCCTAGATTACATATTTTTGACTGCAAAGCAAGAACATAGAAAACTATAATGAAATTTGTAATCATGTTCAGTGTAGTGAATGTGCATTTCAAGTGCATCACACATTAGGTGGAAAAGGGACTTAGCGAAGGTGTGGCAGTCAGGTAAGAGCTTGCTAAATTGGGAATGGGAACAAGAAAGGATGCTCTGGGAGAGGCCACATGGCCGTCTAAGACTAACACACTTTACATCTAAACAAAGACAGCAGGAGAACTAACTGTCGGTGATGGAGAATTGCCCGGCTGGTTAAGAACACTTGCTGTCTTGCCGAGGACTCGTGCTCAGCTCCCAGCACCCTCAGTAGGTGGCTCACAAACACCTGCAACTTCAGCTCCAGGCTGTCCAACCCTCTTCTGGCCTCTGCAGGTAAACATGGGTATGCATACAAACACACACACACACACACACACACACATGCACACTTCTTATTATTGCATCTTAATGAGATTAAACAATCAGGCTTAACCCATAGCTGAGGGAAAGAGTTTCCACTCATCTTAAGAGCTACGTAGAGAAGGAGAAGAAAAAAAAAATACATGAAGATCAAAAAGAGATTTCCTGTTCAATGGTTGAGCATCCAAAATAGTCACTTTCATTTTATTTTGCTTTGTGTTACTGCTTCAGAATTAAAGCATATATCCTTCTAAAATTAAATAAGACAGTTAACTGGGATACATCAGTTTAAATTCAATGTATAACATAAACTTTGGGGAGTGACAAAACACAATCTACTGTATTAAAGAATTGTGAATCTATTCATCTTTTTACATAAAAAAGAGTATTATTTTCTAGGATAAAATGAAGTCTCTATTTTATAGTTCACCTTTGAAACCTCACAAGTATGTTCCATTGAACTATAGTGCTTAAAAGGCTACCTGTAGAAATGAGTGTAAGACTAATGAGTTCCAGGGAGGAAAAATATTTCAGAAATATCACTAATGAACTAAGTGGTTTCCCACTCACCTGGGACATTCCCAGCATAAAGGCAAAGGGGCTGAGCAAAGTTAGAGTCCACTCCAAAGACACAGGAAGGCATCTGTACAATGCTGCGAACCCCAGACTTCCGCATAAAATAGTGAAGAAGAACACCATAAAGTCGGTGAGGAAAGACTTCTTTAGTAAGACACTCAACAAGAAAGACAAAGAGATCTACAACAAGAGAAGACCCAGGTGGTTTATGTTATCACCATAGCAAAACAAATGATTTCTTGTATAAAACCACAGTTTTTCTCTAGAAGTTTGGCAGAAACTTCTAACCACACGGGACTATAGATAAATAGTACTTAACTACAGATTATCTCATGCAAATAGAAAATAGATATATGCAGAAATCACCTAATTGTTACCAACTTTGTCTCTTAGACTGAGAAACTATATAGAGTTTTTATTCACCGACTCACCAAAGATAAGCCATAGAAGAAAAAGAGACTGAAGATCACCATGAATCCAGTCAAAATGATAAATTGGACCCATTTGACAACAAATGTCAAGAGGAGGGCCACGATGAAGACGATGCCACCATAGAGCAAACCCCAGGACAGCCTGATACAAAAACAGAATTCTATGAGTGTTCGCAGTTAGGTGAAAAAATAGGACCTATTCTGGGCACCCAGGTAACCCTCCGTTCAGCCGCACACTCACTCTCCCTTCAGAATCCACAGGATCTTCTAGAATATAGAAGGAGAAGGTAGTAATTTGGGGATGTAGATATGCAGATAATCTTATACGAAGATGCAAGACAAATCTCATGAACAGTTGCAGTCTTATGTCAGGTGTGGGTCTTGCTGAGTTGTAATTCTTTTTTTTTTTTTTTTTTCAGATTTCACGGTCAGCAATTTCTTTTTTTTTTTTTTTTTTTTAATGCAGTTTATTCAGGAACATTGAACAATCCTCGGACCCCGGGGAAAGCCAGCCCACAGCTTAAATATCCTCTGGGTAGCCTACCCAGGCGTGCCACGGGGGCAATGCAGATAGGTCCACATACATGGAAGCAAGCCAGATCCTCGGCCTTAGCCAAATGTGGAGTTGTTCGTGACAGAGAGCACTCACCATCGGGAAGGTGGAAGGCGGAAACCAGCTCCATCTTTAAGGCATAGCATTCCGCAGCTCTCTACAGTTCCCCCTTTTTGTTTTAGACGCATCAGGCAAGAGTAGAGGTCTGATCTCTGATATTAGAAATAAATTGGGACTTTGTACAGATGTTCATTTAGGTGTCATCCACCCAAAGAGCATCAGACCCGTCCGATACCTTTTTCTCAGAGGCGGGACCTTGAGAGGAAGTAAGTTAGAATCTCTTTGTCCTATACAAAGGTTCTCTGGTCTAAATTTTTCTTTCATGGATTGATATGGAAATAACAATGCCTAATTCTATATCTCCCTCTCTCCCCTAATGTGCTTACAATAAAGGTTTTCTTTCTCCTTATAGAGAAACCAACTGCTCTGTGCTCTTTAACATCAGCAACATATTAATTTGAATGATTTTGAGGTTTATATTATTATTATTATAAGAACACACATAATCTTTTTCCTTTGTCCATATTCTTTTTCTTCATTAATACTTTCTGACGCTTTATAGTCTTAAAATGTTTATAGTCTTAAAACTATACATCTTAAAAATGTTGATGAAGGGACATAGAGAAGCAGCTCTGGCTCGGCAGATAAAGTTCTTGGCATTCAGGCATGAAGACTTGAGTTCGATTCCCAGAACCTACAAAACAAAGTGCTGTGCACAGTGGTGGATGGTTGTAATCCCAGAACTAGGAGAAAGGAGACTGATAGGTTCAATGAATGACTCTGTATCAATAAATCAGATGAACAACAGCTGAGGAGTAAACTAGAGGATGATTTCTGGCCACTACACATGCACACATATGTGCACATACAAAACCACACACATACCCTAGCACGTGAAGCTTAATGACCAGTGAAAATGAATGTATTATTGTGGCCATAAAAATTTATAACATGTTTTATATTGTTCATAGATGGTTCCTATAGCATTTCCTACTTTCACTACATTATCATTTACTGATTTACAGCTTATAATATGCCCATAGGACACTTATTTTTTTCCCAACTTACAAAACAAAATCCTACCATTCATTCACTTCCTCTAATCTCAGAGACAGCTGAATATTAACTTGTAGGAGCTTGAAAAGAAGACAAATGTTTCCTATCCCTAATTATGCATGCAATTTCTATTCTTACAGAGTAAAATTATCTTATCAGGCCAAGAATGTAAAACTTAAGTTATATCTTATGTCAACTACCTACCATTTTTTATTACTGGTCTCAAAAAAATATGTACAGCTTTCAACTTGAAGTTTATGTTTTTTCATACACAGATCATAACCATAACTGCCCAAACACATGTTAATATTTACCATCTACTGATCACCAAATATTTTTCCAAGTGTAGGCTAGGCTTTTACAAGAATAAACTTAGGGGATGGCTCAGTGGTTAAGAGCACTGACTGCTCTTGTTGAGGGTCCAGATTTGATTCCCAGCAGCCATGTGGCAACTCACAAATATCTGTGGTTTATCACCTGGCCTCTGTGAGCACCGGACACACATGTGGTGCACAAACATGCATGCAGGCAAAACACCCATACACGTAAAACAAGCAACCCTCTCTCCCTTATTTTTAGAAGAAGAATAAGCATAGTTAATCATGTCAACAACCATTCAAGGCAGTTATAGTATAGCTGGATATTATCCCCCACTTTTGGAGAGGCAGAAACTGAGGTTCACTAATTTATGCAGTCTTCTTGTTATAACACAACTGGTGAGGGCAAAGTGAGACATAAGTAAACGATAATTTTATTTATCTATGTTTTGTTCTTGTTTCTCTTGACTAAGTCTACTGCTCAGGGAGCATAATTTTTAATATATTCAGCTCTGCAGCACATTCTTCTATAATGTGTTTAGCATACCATCCCATTTAAACGATCAAATAAATTGATTATTTGTCCACAACAACAACAACAAAAAACATCTGCAATGGTTCTCAACCTGTGAGTCACAACCCCTTTGGCAAACATTTATCTAAAAAAAAAAAAACTTACATTACAGTTCATAACAGTAGCAAAATTACAGTTATAAAGTAGCAGCAAAAATAATTTCATGGTTGGGGGTGTTCCCACAACATGAGGAACTATGTTAAAGGGTTGCAGCATCAGAAGGTTGAGAACAACTTCTTTAATGCAAGCATTTCATTGAATATTAGAAGTTCTGAGTTCTCATGAATCTGAAAGCAATAGATATCGGTTGCGCAGTAACTGAAATATCACTCAATATCTAATAAGTAACCAGTTGCTCAACTTAAGTGTGGTTAAGTCCAGCCTTTCTCTGTCAAGTATAACACTGGGGATAGTCCATGTAGTTCAGAGGAAACAAAGGCAGAGCATTTGGAGGGTCATTATTTTGTTTGAAACAATGTCACTGTTGACACTGAACTCCAGGTGTGACCAATAAGAACTCTCAACTTCTGATTCCTCTCCCTCTACCTCCCAAGAGCTGGGATTAACTATGTGTGGCACCGTGCCCAGTTTCTATAGCGTTGTGGATCAAAGTCAATGCTTTACGTGTGCTAGGCAAGCTCTCTGCCAACTGAGCCACATTCCCACTTCCCAATGATTCTCTTGTCCCCAGACACTCACTTTCCCTGAGCCCCTCCACTGACTCACCAGAATGCCGAATCTCGAAGACCCATCACTGTCATCAAGCCCTTCAACTTTTTCCTTTCTCGTGTAACACCGGCTGAGACGTAATAGGTGAGTGGGGAGAAACAAATAATATAGAAAAAAAGGAAGTAATCAATTGTGGTTCCTCCTTGGACGATAAAAGGATCGACCTTCATGTATTTTCCAGTGACTGACATCATCTCTTCCATCACTGAGTGATTTGTTGTGACCTAAACAAAGACATCAGTGAAGAAAACATGAACACCAGTCATACAAAGATGACATCCCTTTTGTCCCAAATGTGTAACTGTCTTGTCTGGATTTGATGATAGCCTGCGTGTCTTCTCACATGTTCTGTAACTAGGTTATTTAGATGCTAGAGTCAAATCTTTCATCCTGGTCTACCCACACTACTCAGAATTTCATCAACTTCATGCCTCATGTTTTGGGGAAGTTTTTTTCTGTTATGTAAGATAGATGTTTCCCACCCGATTACCCAGTAATGAGGATCACTTCAACAGGAATTCTTCCATCCGAGCTGAGAATTGTGTATTTCTTTACGGACAAGAGCCCTGTTTATAATCCCACGATAACAGATGGTTTCTTTTCTGATAACCATGTGGTTACATGCCTGGATCCTAAGAGGACCAATCCCCTGAGGAGTTAAATCTTGTTCTGTTGCTGTTGCTCTCCACATTGTTCTGCTATGACTATGCAGCAGCTTTGGTGAATATTAGTGGGGGAAACTGATTAGATGACTAAATCGGAGTGAAAAAGTAAGTAGGTGAGAAAATGAAAGAACATAACTTTCTTTTGTGACTACTAATATAGTCACAAAACTGAGTAGAGTTAATTTTCATCAAACATTTGCACTCACTTCTATGATGGCTGCATTAATGGCGGCTTGAATAGCCACAAATCCACGTCTCCAGAAGTATGAAACGCTACAAATAATATTTTCTTGATATGAATAACAATGATCTTTGGGAACAAAGAAAAAATATGATTATAGTATTTGATCTTAATTATGGCAAGCAGTAAATTTTACAATATCCTGACGTACCTAAAACACATTTGTTCCTCAAAACCTATAAATCTTAAATTTATAATTATTAATGATTATTTAAGTGAAGATAGCAAAGCCATCTACCATAGAAAGTGGTTTTTTTTGTTTGTTTTTACATTTTCTCAGAGTCACTAGCTTTCTCGTATTTCCATGTTTCTCTAGAGTTCATTTCTTGAGTGTTTTTCGTTTTGCTTTTGTATTAACAACTCTTGTTTGTCTGCTTTTATTTGCTTCTAGAAGTCACCTTTGTTATAATGGGGAGGGGGGAAGTCTGGGTTAAAGACCAACAGCAACTTGGGAATTGAAGGGTCTATGTTGGCCTAAAAGTTATAGTGCATCATTAAGGGAAGCCAAGGTAAGAGCATGAAGCAGAGACCGTAGAGAAATGATGTTTGCTTCCCCTTGCTTGATCAGCTGTATTTGTTTTAAGGCCTGGGCCAACCCCCCTAGGTATGGTACCACCCACAGTAGGCCTGACTCTACTACATCAATTAACAATTAAGAAAATGAGATACAGCTATGCACACAGGTCAATCTAAGGCAAACAATTCTTGAGTCAAGGATCTATTTCCCCAGGTTGTCCAGTTAACAACAAAACTAGCCAGAAAATATCTCTACCTTTCTCATAGCATTAGAGGAGTGGAAAGCCACTTAATTTGCAAGGTGCTTAGTTACCTGTGTGGTCCTGGTGTTCCTTCGTGTTTGGGATCCTTGTCTCCTTCAGAAACTTCAAATGATAGGAGTAACTGTCAGTGAATATGACCCTCACTACATCATCATAACGGGTTGAAATGAGTTCTGTTATATTTTCTTCATTTGGAAAAGCCAAGATTTTTCTTCCTGGCATTCCAAGAAAAAAACACACTATAAGTAAATGTTTATATCTATGAGACGCTTGTTGCTTGCTGTGACAAAACACCATGACCAAAGGCAACTTCAGGGAGAGAGATCTGGTTTTAGCTCATGGTTTCAGGGTTATAAGAGTTCATGGTGTAGCAGAATGAACCGGTTCTCAAATAGGAAGTGTTATGTTGGCTGTGTTAAATGTCAGTGAGAAATGGATCCTGCATCTCAGTGGACCAATCGAGAAAGTTCGATGCTTACTTACATCACTGCCAAATATGGTTAATGACGGTCTTCGTGGACCTGAGTAGGACACTGTCACAGGGACACTAGATTCCTCTAAATGTTGAAGTTGTTAGTTTTGACAAATGGAGAAAGCACTCAGGAATCTCTAGGCAGAAGCCAAAGAGTGAGATAGAACAAAAGGGATACTAAGGAAGAGATGAACTTATTATGGTATGCAAATATTTCACCTTCTGTGCTCATATTTTATTGGCAAGATTTAATTGCATGGACCCAAAGAGGTGTGATGCATCTTTGAAATGCATCTTAGATGTAATCATGAAAATGAAAATATATTTGCTAATGATGTCACTATTCTCTTCCATTGGATGTAAAAATGATGTTTGTTCAATTCATTACCCGTCAGTTTGTTTTTCTTATTGCTGGGGAACTTGATCCACTGCTATACATTATAGTGTTTGAAATAATTGTACATTATTTAATTGAATGCGGCAAAAAGAAAAGTCCATAGTGGCAGGACAGAGCCATGGCACCAAGTCACAGACATGGTTGGCGAAGGGGGAAGTCTGTATCAGCAAATACAAGCACAAAGCAGAGAGAGTGGCATCCAAGTAGAAACCTAATTCCATTTTCTCCTACACAAAATTTTTAATAAAAATTATTCCGAATTATATGACAACCTTGAGTTAATCACTCATACTAAAATTGTCAAAAGTGTATTTCCAGTGTTAGAGATAAAATCAGAGGAATGTATGTAGTTAGATATTTTCCTTCATATGCTCTAATAAACAAATTCCCATTTGTTCATTACAAATACAAAACAACCTATCATTCTATTTAGACTACTTACTATTTTACAGAAAGAGAAGGATTAAAAATATTTTTTAAAAAGCAAAAACCATTGTACGTATGCATGGTTGTTTTTTTTTCCTTAGGAGAAGGTGTTACTCAAAAACCCATTATGTTTGATTAATATGTCTAAAATACGTACAGTTCTTAACTAGGGGACTAGTACAGCATGCACCATTAATACAATCCTTACTTTATACAGGCACTGTGCTGAGCTGTATGAGTAGATGTTGCATCGCATAAATATAATTAATAACAAGCGGAAAAGAATAAAAATAAATGCTCTAAGGTGTTGGCAGTGTTCATAAAAGGAACGGGAACAGACACAGTGTGTTCCTGCTTACTGAAGTGCATTTTAATTCTTTGTCCATAAGCTAAAGTGGGATCCTTGGAGAGTCACTCGGTTACTTTAGAGATTTCATGCATGTGAAGATAAACTACATAGACCTAGAAAATAAGATGCTGAAGAGACAGCTCGGTGGGTAAGTATGATTTCCTACATGCATGAGGGCCTCAGTTCCAATTCCAGAACACATATAGAAAGCCAGACATGGCTAAGGTGCCTGTAAACCCCCCAGCTATTGGAAGACACAAACAGAGGGATTCAGTAACCCTAGCCTAGCCTCAACCGTCACCTCAACACAATCAGATAGAGAATGATAAAGCCCCTACATCCTGATCAGACTTCTGCTGGCTTCCACATGGATGCTAACATACACTCCAGAGCTAATCAAGTGAACTATAACTTAATCGTGTGTGTGTGTGTGTGTGTGTGTGTGTGTGTGGATGTGGGTGTGTGTGTAATCAAATGAGCTAGGAAGAGAGTTTTCCTCTGAGTTAGCAGAAAACTCACCTGTCATGTAGGAGACCAAAGAGACTTTATTCATTATGCTCTGAGTTATGGGGGTGACAGGTGCGTATGCAATCGAAAAGGTGGAGTCGTTGAATGAGTCAATACGCCCCAGGTCCACATCAGGCAGTGATGAAAAATCCTCAAGTCTATGAATTTCAGGATATACAGCTAAACAGAATAGTATAATTGCTGTGTACAGGAGTTCCTATAAGGCCAGATAAAAGCAATAAAGACTACTGTAATTTAAAATTAATCAAACAAAATCAATTTTGCCATAAAGCTAAGTTTTTTTCTGGCTAATTTTTCAATTTCTCTATCTCCATGGATAGATTTTTTTAATATCCACTTAATATTTATTTATTTATTTAAATATTGATGTTTAAATAAATATTCATTTAATATTTAAGCATATTTAAGGGGATGAGGGAGGGGGCTACAGCTGGGATACAAAGTGAATAAATTGTAATAAATTAATTTTTTTTCTTTTTTTCTTTTATTAATTATACTTTATTCACTTTGTATCCCCCCATGAGCCCCTCCCTTCTCCCCTCCCAGTGTCACCCTCCCTCCCTCTTCTTCACACATGCCCCTCCCCAAGTCCACTGATAGGGGAGGTCCTCCTCTCCTTCCTTCTGATCTTAGTCTATCAGATCACATCAGGAGTGGCTGCATTGTCATCTTCTGTGGCCTGGTAAGACTGCTCCCCCTCAGGGGGAGGTGATCAAAGAGCAGGCCAATCAGATTATGTCAGAGGCAGTCCCACTTCCCATCACTATGTAAGCCACATGGACACTAAACTGTCATGGGCTACATCTGTGCAAGTGTTCTAGGGTTCCTCCCAGAGACTCATACTCCAACCAAGTACCAGGCATGGAGATAATTTTTAAAAAAGAAATTAAACATCCCTTGTAAGTTTCAAGACTTATTTTTTTAATATTATCTTACTGTATACCCGAAGTGGACTTTTAGGTCGTGATTCTCAGGCCTCATCCTCCCAAGTATAAAGATGTAGCCACTACACCTAGCCTCTTCTAGGGAATTTTGGATGGGAGTAAAAGTTACTGCTCTAGAACAAGGAGAGGGACTGGATTTTAAAAATGCAGCCATAGGCTGTGACAGGGTGCAAACTCCTTGCAGCCCTCCTTAGTTTGATTTTCCTTCGAGAATCAGTGGATGGAGACAATTCCAAGACACTGGTGGTTTAATAATTACTTTGTCTTAGTTGTCCTAGCATTGATGATTTAATGATAATTACTATTTTGGACGTATTTTTGACTGCAGGATAAGAAAACTCAACAAAAGGCGAGAACCGCAGAATACTGCTCTGACTTGACAGGTGTCCATACCCGTGAGCTACAAACAGCAAATCACTCTAAAGGTGTTTCTTTTTAACTCCCAAAATGTGTATTCACGAGCACGTGCACGCAAAACACATGCATTCGTGTACACGAGCACCACAGTACACATGCAGAGGTCAGAGACAACCCATAGGGGTCAGTTGTCCTTTTGCATCATGTGAGTTTAGGGATCAGAGCCATGACCTCAGGCTTGGATGAAAGGGCTTTTGCCCCTACCCCCTAAGCCATCTTTCCAACCCTGGCCCAATGCTTGGCTTTTTAAAAGTTCACGGATTATAAACTTAGTATAATCACAATCCAGTTAACAATTGCTACCTGGCTACACTGTCTGATGCTTCGATGGAAAGATTTTCTTCACGATATTATGCCAATTTCACAGCATCTTGGTGTTCTTAAGAAACCAAGTGCTTTTTTAAAAGAGATCCAAAATTAAAGCCCTCTGCCATTTGGTGTGTCTCTATTAGCGCACTCATTGTCTCTTTGACCTACTGCTTTTCTTAATCTTAATTAGTGAGCAAAACAGTTTCAAATGCCTTTGTAAGGTTTTAAGATGTTTATTGTAGTCTCATTGGCACCCTCCATTGTTGTACTTATTCCTTAATGAATGGCCTCCGGGTTCTGTGTAGAGGTCTGATTTCTTCTCCGGGGTGCATCTTCCGTACTGGCACACAAGGGAAACACACTGGGCTATCACACAGGACACAGGGCAGATCCTGAGTCGTACCAAAAAAGTCTCTCTCTTCATTCTCTTTTTTCGAAGCAGATTCTTGCACAATAAAGCCCATGTTTGTTGGCACACATTTATCTCTCTGTTAACCATCTTGGTCTGTTTAGTAAGAGAAAAAGAGAAGGGTCAACAAATACTAAGTTCTTTAGAGGAAATTTTCTGTACATGTCAGAGCCTGGTTGACTATTCACAAGAAAATGCTTGGATTCTGGGAATTCCTACCTTATCCAGTGGGTATCTCTTCTATTTCCTTCCCATTTCCTCTTCTCACACCCAGACTCCTTCAACATTGTATTTCCTTAAATGACATTCCTCTCTTGATTCCATAAATACATTAACATTCTAATTAGTGTAATACATAGCCATTTAAACACAGAGAGAAAGAGACACAGAGAGAAAATTATGTGATTCTAGGCCTGGATGTCCTTTACATGTAATACATAACCAACACAGCTAGTACAATGTAAGGGGAAGATTAATTCAATGTGAGGAGATTACTCTATTTCACTCGGGAGAAAAACTTAATTTGTGAGAACACTGAACTGCTAAAGTAGGAAACAAAACAGAATTTTGGATCTGAACAGTCTCTTTTCTAACACTACAATGAAAACAGTATCATGGACAATATTGCTGTGCAGATATGGAAGATTATGTCCAAAAGAACTGAAAGTATTAGGTAAGGAACTTAATCCTCTTAGTTCTTGTTATTGTTGCAAAGTAAATTTGTTCTGTCTTTATAATACAGGAAAGTAGATGTATTTTTGCACGTATTATGAACTGAATAAGTATCTTAAGTAATTTCACAGGTTGCCATGGGAAAGCTACATTGTGTTTGGGCATGTGTTTGAGGTGGTGGTAATGTTGCCCCTGAAACTGAAATTCAAGCAGGCTTTAGCTGGGTTAAAACTCATGAGATCTGGTCTAACTGTTCCAGCTTCCTGCTGTTGATCATCTGCCAGGGGATGACATAGATGATAAAGGAATTTTAATGGGGTAGGAATATGTGTAGAAGTGTGTTTGATTGAGTGGGAGAAGCTGGGCATGGAGAGAAATGGTGGGTAGTGTTTTAGAGTCATACTAGTAACAAGGTAGAAGTTACGGGCACCGTGGAGGGAGAGTCTGATGAGAAACCGTAACGTTTTCTATAGTCTTCCTTGATAAAGGGTACTGATTAAAGTAGGCACCATACCAAATAAGTTCACACTAGGCACCTGAGAAGGGTACCATTATTCCCAGTAAGCAAAGAAGTAGAAGAGTTTGAGAAGTTTTTATAGCAATGTTCAGCTTTTTTGCAGCATAACATGTTGGATTTTTTTTAAATTCACTTTGCATCCTTGTTGTAGCCCCTTTGCTCCTCTCCTCCTAGTCCCACCTACCCTCCATCCCCCTCCCCTCTCCCCTTTTCAGAAAAAGGGGTTTCTCTTTCCCATCCAGCCCAGCTCATCAAGTTGCATCAGGACTGCCCATGCCCTCTTCTCCTGGGGCCTGGCAAGGCAGTCCTGCCAGAGGCAAGTGATCAAAAAGCTGGCAAGCAGTCCATGTCCAATGCAGTCCTCACTTCTCTTACTAGAGGACCCGAAGAAACCAAAGCTGCCCATCCACTACATCTTTGTAGGGAACCTAGGTCCAGTTCCTGCATGGCCCTTGGTTGATGTTTCCGTCTCAGCAAAGCCCTGCTTAGTTGTTTCTGTCAGTCTTCTTATAGGTGACCTCCTGTCACCTCCAGGTCCTTTTTTCTTTCCTCCCACTTTTCAACAAGACTCCCTACGCCTTGCCCAATGTTCAGCTGTGAGTCTCAGCATCTGTTTTGAGCCTCTGTTTTTGTTGTTGTTTGTTTGTTTGTTTGTTTGTTTGTTTTTAAGTAGTGGTCTTCTGAGAGGAAAAAAAAAATGTTCCTTCCCCGCAAATAGCCCAAGAGAAGCTGCTGAGGTCTGACTTGGGAGGATAAGGTTCTTTCTAAAGCTGACAACAGACTAAAGCTGAGCTAGAGCCTACTGAAAGGCACCACAGGCCTCTCCATGGAAGGGCTGGCCATGGCTCAGTGTGCGTGCAGCGGTTGGCAGGTCTAGTCACCTGCACTTGGAAGAGGAATAACCAAGAATAAGAAGCAATGCTGTCAATTGATGAAGAACGTGTTTGGCTGAGTTTAGTTAAAGTATGTAGGGTTGGCCATGGCTCAGTATTTCAGGCATGTGGTATACAGTTCATTTGTCATTTATGCTCTACTTTCATTGCCAAGTACATACATTAACCACTATCTATTGATCATGCCAAGAGATACATTAACCACTATGATGACTGAATACGCATGTAAATTCTTGAGTTATCACACTAAGAATGTGAGGAATTTAAACAGTTAAAGTTTTTGATATATGGACAGATGGTCATATATCAAATTCAGAAATTGTGAATTTGGAAATCATTTTTCTGCAAAGAAAAACATCTCACTTCATAGCTATTTTTTTATATTTCTTAGGAATTCACATTTTACTTAAATCCTTACTAGTTTTGAATTTTAAATAATTTATTGTCACCTGCTTTTTTTTTTTTTTTAGGGTAAAATGCAGAACGGCTGTAGGCACAGAGTTGAGGAAGCAAGATCTCCTGCCTTCCTGGGCCAGTGAGGAAATCTCAGATTTGTACAGGAGATTGATCAAGGATGGTACATAAAGTAAGCAGCCACCTTCCCGACCCCTGCTCATGCATTCCGCAGCCTTATCTTCATAAAGATTTTTATAATGGCTCTTTGTCGAGTTCTTTCAAATGTCCTGCCAACCAATTATCATAAAAACCTAGCTGAAAAGGTGCTATTTTTTGTGGAATGCTTTCAGAGATGGAAATTGTGAACTCCGCTCCTCACTACTGGCTCTGCCCGTGGGATGATGAAAATTGGCCTTTCTTATAAAAACGAGAGGAAATAGCAGGTTGGATGGCCTGGACATGAGGATGCAATCTTACAAAATTCTTCAGTTCAAGGTTTTTACAAAATCCTCCAGAGGTTAGGGAACAGATAAGAATGGGAGAATAACTCAGAGCCTACCCGATTTCCTTTTTGTGACTGGGTGGGGGAAGATGAACAGGGATGGTGTTGTGTCTTTTACTGGGTTTGCATCTAAAGATTTGAGCTTTTCATCAGGCATGAATCTGAATGATTTGTGTGGAATTTCCAACTTTGGCTTTTCAGAATTAAAGAGAATAAGCAGTAAGACAAGGCCACCTTCGAATTACACTCTTCATGGTAGAGAGTAGGCAATGGAGCACACTCTACCCAAAAGGCTACAGACAAAGGGGCATTTACAGTGGAATTGTTGGTCCTTACTTTGGAGGGAAGGACTTATAAGCAGTGAAAATTTACCACAGGACTATCATTAACATAAAATATATGTCCCTACGAAACTGACCTTTACTTCAGAAGATGGGTGGAAGGAAAGAGAGTTCAGAAGGTTAAACATTAAAATATCATAATCTCTCAGTTTTGTTGTTCAGGATAGTAACTGCTGAGTCAATGACTGTGTGAATAGATGGTGAATCAGATGGAAGACAGTTTCTCTTGGAAACTCATTTTATATTTTTAAGTATAGAAACATCTTAACTTGACATGGAATAAGGAGGATAATTTGTCTACAACTTTCAACTCAACAGAAAAAAACAGTAACCCGTTTTTCAACTCTTTCATGCTTAAACCTGCTCTCTCTCTCTCTCTTTCCTCCTCTCTTTCTATTATATATATTGTCCATTAGTGTGTATCTTGTTCTCTGGTGGCTAGATCAATTTATTTTTGGAAGTTTTCCTTTCTTCATGAAACTAAATGCTCTATTACTGCTTCACATTTCTTGTTATAAATATGTATGGTAGATATTGTTTTGTTAAAATATATAGAATGGCATTTTAAATTCATTATATACAGAGAAGAGGTTGTAAATAGTATGTAGCCTATAATCTAAAGACAAATGCTGTATGCCATTATGTTATCATAAATATTTTCCAAGAAAAAAAAAGAAGCAATGATGTCACGTGTGTGTGTGTGTGTGTGTGTCTGTCTGTCTGTCTGTCTGTCTGTGGTGTCCATGGGTACCATGGAATTTGTGGACAAACAGATGATCTTGGTGAGGATTAGGACATTATACAGACACAGAGATGTCTCTATAATGATGAATCCGCAAGCTGGCTCGTTAAGTGCGCTTGCTACCTGAGTGTGAACCCTAGGACTCATATGTTGGAAAGAAAGAGCTGATTCCCACAAGTTGTCTCTGACTTCCACATTCATATGATGACATATGGGAGCCTCCCCCCAACCCCCGCCCCAGCCATCCCAATAAATAACTTTTAAAAACCCTTGAGGTCCTCTGATTTAAATGTTAATTGTATTTAAAATACACTTTCACAGCAGCATCTAAAATAGCATTTGATCAAAGAGCTGGGTCCCATAGTAGACACATGAAATTCACTGTCACAGTGTGAGAATTTATAGAGAAGTTTACTCTGGCAGAACATTCCCCAGAAAGAGCAGTTTCATAGCCATTGTTGACTATAACATCTTTCCATACCCCAAACCAAGAAAATCGCACACAAATCCAGTTTGTCAGGCCTTTCTGGAAGCTGCAGATAAAAGAAAATGAAACAGCATAACCCTTCATTAAGCTCATTAAAACGTTAAATTGTGGAAGGCAGGGGCTTGTTTATACTGAATCACACAATCAAATTACTTCAGAGAAAAACGTCAGTTTTCTGGGAAGCATACCAGAGCCGCTGCTTCCACTGTGCTGCTCTATGTGGACCTGTGTCAACTGGTTCTTAATTCCTAGTAATTGGTGGAAGTAACCTTTCACCAACATGTTGCCTAAAACTAGTCCACAAAGTTGTGATGAAATATCACTGTATAGATATGGAATAGATGTTTGCCTGCGTGGTACTCTCATCCCATTCATGAGACAGGTTCAAACAGAGAGCCGTCTATTTTCCAGGGTAAAAGTCCAGGTGAAGAGTCCAGAAGCTAGTCTCATTGAGCAGACGCACAGCAGCCACTCACACTTCCAGAAAAGAAAACATGTGGCAATTAAGGGAGGCCTAGAGGCAAGTCCTAGTGCGAATGGATGGAGAAGAGATATCTCTAGAAAGCCCACGGGCTGACAAACGAAGCGAGGAATGTAGTAGTAGCAAAAAATAAACGTTTTAGGTCAAGGTGTCCAGGAGTCCACAAGAACTGGTCCTGGCAACATGAGCTTTCTCAGAGAGATGGTACAGTTTGAACCAGCCTTTTGCAGTCAGAAGAACTGAGCCTAACTTTCAGCCCCAGAGTTCCTCTGTAAATCAGTCTTGCAACATAAACATCTCCCCTGCTTGTTTTTTCTTCCTTCTCTGATTCGTGGATGCTTGCTAGCTCATGTACAAACAGAAATGAAGGTTTTGCTTCAGCATGAGTGACTATTACTGACTCTCTATGCCAATCAACAAACTGTGTACTACAAACTCCTGCAGACAGCAATGGGTATAACAATTGGAATAATGCCATTGTAATGAAATGGCATGTGTCTCATTATGATTCATTACATCATACCAGCAGACAAAAACATGCAGGTAAGTATCTTACATTAAACAACAACAACTGCAGGTCTGGGGATGGCAGGCTACAATAGATAAAAAAGCATTTCTCTAAATGTCATTCTAAAAAATTCTCAGGGTTATAGAAGGTGGATTGGAAATGCCTGCAAATTATTGTGCAATAAAAACACATGTGCGTATAACTGCAGCTTGACCGCAGATTCACATTCAGATTCACAAGCAGTAAATGCTTCCAGAAGACTTACTTAACATTTCTCATGATCACTAACACATTGCTGGCACATTCCCACATTTTTACTTAAAGCAATAAAGTACGACAATGTCTTTACAAGCAGCTATTCCTTTTCCTGTAGACCACATAAAAACAAAACCCACCGTCCAATAAACATAATTTCTCCCTAGAAATTTGTCTTGAGTAAATGAAGTCTCACTTATAATTATATAATACAAACAAAACAAAAGCAAAGATGAACTTACTTCTGGAATGTCTGAAGAAAGTGTCCTAGAATCTTGGTTTACCCCTGATTCCTTGCTTCCCCGTCTCTGTCACATCTGTGTTGTTCTGATTCTGTTTGCCTAGTTTGGGCATTCTCAGTCAGACTGACTGCTTTTGGAGGAAGATCGTAGTTGTAATTTTCTTGGCCTGCTGAGCATTGTATTCACGTGACTACTCTTGAACAAATCTCTTTCTCTCTCGCTCTTGCTCGCTCGCTCGTTCGCTCTCCCTCTCTCTCTATTTTTCTTGACTTCCAGCCAGTTCCCACAGCTAGCCCTACTTGTTTGACTAATTATAGTGTCACGAAAATCTGTGTTGTGGAGGGAATCCAAATTTGTAAGTTTTCTATGCCCTCCCCCAAAACAAAAAATTGGTAGATTTCAAAAATAAGTAAATAAATAAATAAAATATCATCCTCTAAAGGATAAAAGAGCTCAGAGCTCTGAATTTACTCCACAGTGCTGAGTCAGATAATCTAGTCAGGTTTCAAACAACATAGAAAGCAATACATTGATTTTTTTTTTCTTTTTGTATCATATCTTCCATCCTGTCCACTTTATCAGTTCCTGGTCTTACCAGCATCAGCCAATGAGCTCTAGCTTTGGAATGTGCTCAGCATTATGGATCTCGGGAAATAAGGCTCAGCACAACATTGAGCTATACACAGGAGATTGAAAATCTAAACTAAGGCAACCATAAAATGGCATTTTCTTTTGGTAAAAAAAAAAAAAAGTCACAATTTAATATAGAGTTATTAATGAAGAGAGAAGTTGTAATCCTCTGCCCAGCTAATATTTAGAAAATTCAGTTTAATTTATATAGGTAGAAAAAATGAAAATTAGTTCCCAGGCATCAACACACTTTCAAAATGGCAGTCTACAAAAGATCACTTTTGACTTCGATACTATTCCCTGAATATTCTAAGGTTACACAATGAAATCTGTCAGATTTAAACTTATAAAACAAGCAAATGCCGTTGAATCTCTGAGGTGTTTACCTATTCAGAATTCTGAGATCGTTTCTATATTTCTGGCTGATGTACACTCACAGGCTCTGGGAAGGATTTGCTGCTCCGTAAGGATTCATGTCCACGTTTATGTCCTGATTTTAGCTTCCCTGTCAAGACACTCAAAGAAACAGCTCTTTCTTCTACAACAGCTGCTGTCATCCTTGAAAAACACCTTTATTTCCCTTCCAGAAGGCTGCCGCATTTGCTTTGTCAAAGGTTTTACTCAGTTAGCCCTGCTTTGCGGAGTTTTGTTTTTTTTTTCTTTCAATTTCCCCTCACAGAAATATTTACAGATTATTGTGCAACATGCCACCGGGGCCTCCACTGTTGTGCAAACATGCAAAGAGCCGTGAGCTACAAAATAAAGTGTTATTGCAACAGTTGCACTACAGTATTTTGTAGTAACCATTTTTATACCAATTCACTAATTTATTCTAAACCAGTACTTTTTTTTTACAGATCAACCCAGAGTTCTGAGAGAACAAAAAAAAAAAAAAAAAAAAAAAAAAAAACAAACCCAAAGCTCCCATATTAAGAAAACTTAGAAATATTTTTCTTTTGTTTTGTGTTTGTATAGAGATAAGACTACCAAGCCATTGGCTTGACAAAGACCTTGGTTTAATTCGAAAGTGTCTGGGCAGTTCTCAACCTGCCTAATGCTGTGACCCTTTAATACAGTTCCTTGTGGTATGGTGACCCCAACCATAAGCTCACCTTCATTGCTGCTTCAGAACTGTAATCTGCTACTGTTACGCATCATAATGTAAATATCTGATCGCAGAACATCTGACCCACAACCCTTGTGAAAGAGTCACTGGCTCAGAGGGGTCGTGGCCCACAGGTTGAAAAACACTGTCTTAGCAGCTTATCAGAGCCCTGAAGGAGAAACACTTACTTCAGGTTTTTAACCTGGTCTTTCCTTGGCTTGAATTACTCTTCTGGTCAGTGTCGTCCTAAGTAATTGTTATAATAAACAATGCTAAAACTTCAATTATCTTAATATAAAAAATAAGTTAATATAATAAATATAATAATATAATATAAGTTATATATTTATATATAATTTTATATAAATATATAAATAATCTTATGTATTATATATAACTTTATATATTTATATATAATTATATATTATATAATACATATAATATATATAACTTAATATAATAAAGCAGTTTGTAGAAGTTTGCTTTTCTTCCTTGTTGTTCCTCTCAGCTACTCCACCATAGGATATCTACATTCCTTCTCTCATGACCACCTCATTTTCAAAGACAGACAGAGCATCATTCCCTTCCTCAGAATCTCAGCAACTTCCTTCTTTTCCACTGGTCAGGGGAAGCTCGTTGGCACAGATCACCCTCTCATAATACCAACTGTGTCCTACAGCATAACAGATACTGTGGAAGAATTGCATCCCACAGAAGAAGAGACATCTTTCATGGCTCAATTTAATATTTATTTCTTATTCGCTTTTTTGAATTTTTAATTTTGTTGACAGTTTCATATATTTACAGAAAGAATTTAAGTGGTTTGCAGTTCCTGTTTTCCTCTCATCGCCATGCCTACGCACTCTTACAAAAACCCTCTTTCCAGAAACTGTCCCTCCTGCTTTCATATCTTCTTTAAAGGTGTGATCCACTGAGCGTAATTAAAGATTCTTGCCCAAGTGCAGTGAAAAGTTATTTTCTGGGTTAAGCACAGCTTCACAGTAGCCAGATCACTGAGGAAAACGGTGCCCTCTGCTCCAACCACCACCAACCACCCAGGGAATTGTGGTCCAATGTACTGCAATATTGTTAGGAGCCTTTTCTAAAACAACCAATTTATTCACAGAAATGACCAATAGTAGGAATTCTTAGTGTTCAAAATGTTGGTGATGTTGCCATTATTGTGCTATGCTTTTGAAATGAACATAGCTCTGAAATCCTCTGTGGCTCAGGTCTGTTGTCTTGTTTTCCTTCATAGAACTATGAACTATAAGTCTTTTTTGAAACATTCACACTGTTTTGCTAGCTTTCTTAACCAGGAAAATGTACTGTCAGGATACTGAAATGGTAGATAGCTTTCTTGGTGTTTCACTGAAAAAAAAAAAAAGGGTTCATAGGGCAAATGAACAGAGTCTTAAAGGCCTGGTAGAGAAAAGCTTTGTAATGCAAGAATAATTGCACCACTTGTGCTTTTGGTTTATTGCAAAAAACACTTATTCTAGTACTAACAGGTACAGTGCTTTCACGTGGGTATGTGCTCAAAGGACTAGAAGTCTCACCACAGAAATATTTGTATATCCACACTTACTGCTGCAATGTTCCCAGTAACGAAGAGACAGAACTAGCCTGGTGTTCTAACAACGCATGTGGAAGGAAGATGTGGAAGGGAAAATGTGGTACATAATGTGATGGGATTTTATTCAGTTGTAAAGTAAAACGAAAGTATGACATTTGCAGGAAAAAGGATGCAACTTATGTTATTTGAAGTGTCCCAGACTCAGGCAAATTCCCTTTGTC
This sequence comes from Meriones unguiculatus, assembly GCF_030254825.1. Classification (NCBI taxonomy): domain Eukaryota; kingdom Metazoa; phylum Chordata; class Mammalia; order Rodentia; family Muridae; genus Meriones; species Meriones unguiculatus. The sequence continues at coordinate 11,922,104 of NC_083355.1, read as the reverse complement.
TGTGCTCATATATAAATCCTAGATTCAGATTTGTGTGAATCAGAATTCACACACATGCACACAAGTGAGGGCGCACACACGGGTAGTATAGATTATGAAATTAGAAAAATGAAAGAGGAAAAGGGGATTTTGGGATTGGCATTCTAGTCTCCTTTATTAGTATAACAAACAGCATGAGCAAAAGTCACTTTAGGAAAAAAGGTTTTATTTTAGCTTACAAGTTACAGTCCTTCTCCCAGGCACGGCAGGAACTCAAGCAGAGATCATGGAGGAATGTTGCTTACTGGTGTGCGTGCCCTGGTTTGCTCAGCTACCATCCAAAGTTCACTTGCCTAACATGGGTACCACTGAGAGTGGGATGGATACCCTTGTATCAACTGACAATCAAGAAAATGCCTGGGGCTGGGGAGATAGCTCGGCCCTAAGAGCACTGGCCCCTCTTCCGGAGGACTTGGGTTCAATTTCTAGACATGGAGGCTCAGCTCTGCTTGTAATTCCAGTCTCTGGGTATTTGTTGCCCTCTTCTGGTCTCCATGGGCATTGCAAACATGTAATGCACAGATACACATGCAAACAAAATATACATACTTTTTTTTTTTAAGTAAAGAAAATGCCTCACAGACATGCCAACAATTCCTCAATTGAGGTTTCCCTTTTCTAAGTAATTATAGTCTGTGTCCAGCTGAGAAAGACTGATGAGGGGAATATAAAAGAAGGCTTTGGATACGTGCTACATAAAGGTAGAAGGGGGCTAGTGGGTGAGAAGATGACCAACAGTGTAATGCAGGGGAGGAAGGGGGGAGGAGCGACGGAGAAGTGTCAACAGAAACAAAGACCATATGAAAACACCGCAATGATGCCAATTATATTTTTATTTTGTTTTTGTTTGTTTGTTTGTTCTGAGTGCAGATGTGTAGACACATGCATGATACCACATGTGGCTGGAGGTCAGAAAACAACCTGGGATGGTTCTCTCCTTCCACAACAGGTATCCAAGGGTTAAACTCAGGTCATCAGGCTTGGCAACAGGTACCTTTCCTTGCTGAGCCACTTTCTTCTGACCCCAACTAAAGTGCATTTAACATATTGATTTGTATCAATTAATTTGTCATTTATAAAGCCAGGTGAATCGGTAGGGGCCAGCATTAATGTCTCCTTTTAAAATTAAAGGCTTGGAGCCTTGGCTCAAGATCTGCCATGAGAATTCTCACGAGTTTAGGGTACTTGATATTCATGTAAACTATGAAAATACAACCCTGGCATCAAGGTAAATTTTTTCACATAACTGCCTGTAAATGTTTGGTGAATTACTAACAATAACAGCAGTAACAACAGAAATCTCATAGATAAGGGTTCAGGGTAATTGTACTGATGTTGCAGTAACTAGGCTGTAGAGCTCACAGACTTGGTAAGTAAAGGCTTGCAAAACTAGTCCTTTAACCTAAGAGCACACCTTTTGCATCATTTTTTAAAAGTCAAGATTTCAGAAATATACAGCCCATCATTTAATGATTGCGTGTGTTTACCCCAACAAGTGTAAAGTTGCTTTTGTAGTCACAACGGACAAAACATTTCTCTGTAGCCCAAAGTCTGCAAACTGTCAGAAAAGAAGACCCAATGGATGAGGAACAGGTCAGAGTGAGTTACAAAAAGCAAACACTGTGCTGTTGGGAAAGCCATCGATTCTCTTCTCCCTGAAGTCAACATTGTTTACATTATACCTTCCCCAGACCAGAAGGAAAGAAAATAGGTAATGTTTTGAAATTCAGGGGAAGATCAATCAGTCTCTGGAGCTCAGAAACATCGATACTATTATCAATGGACTTTAAAACTCCATACTGTGTGAAACGTGCCTTGGTTAAGGGCACTCTGGCTGTGTGTTCTAGCCTGTTCTCCCTTTGGCCATTACTTAAAAATTCTGACACGAGAGGACAGGAACTCCACAAGGAGAGCAACAGAACAAGAAAATTTGAACACAGGGAACTTCCCAGAGACTCATACTCCAACCAAGGACTATTCATGGAGATAACCTAGAACCCTGACAATGCAGCCATTCTGATGAGAACTGATAGGCTAAGATCAGAAAGAAGGAGAGGAGGACCCCCCCATCAGTGGACTTGGGGAGGGGCATGCATGCAGAAAGGGGGGGAGGGTGGGACCGGGAGGGGAGGAGGGAGGGGTTTATGGGGGGGATACAAAATGAATAAAGTGTAATTAATAAAAGTTAAATAAAAAAAATTCTGGCACGAGCTTTGGAAGTACTTAGTGCCGCATCTGAGATGAGAAAGGCACATCGATGCTATTATAAATACTGTCTTTAAACAAGCTTGAAGAGAAAGGGAATGCTTAGAAAGTTAAGGCTCTTCCTGTGGGAGGAGCTTCCACTTCACTGAGGAATCTAGTTCCTCCTCAAAATCACCCAGCTCCTGCTCCTTGGAGAGCTCCAGGAAGACCTGGGAGAGAAAACACATAAAGAAAGAAATGAGAGGCATAGCATACTCCTTCAATAGCTGCAAATGATGCAAAGGTGTGTGTGTGTGTGTGTGTATTCCCTTTTCTAAGTAATTCTAGTCTTTGTCCAGCTGAGAAAGACTGATGAGGGGAACATAAAAGAAGGCTTAGGAAATATATATATATCCTAAGCTTATTTGCTTTTTTTTTTTTTTGCATGTGTATTCATCTCCATATGTGCGTTGGTACATGTGTATACAGGTATCTGTGGAAGCCTGAAGTTAGTGTCAGGTGTCCTCGTCAGTTTCTGTCCAGACTTTATTTACAGAGGGATGGGCACTGATGAATTGAATCTAGAGCTCTCCAGCCAGCATTCTCTGATTAAGGATTCTACCTCTGTTTCCACTCTGTTAGAACTACAGGAGTCAGCTATGCCTACTTGGTTTTTATGTTGATCCTAGGGATTCAAACTATGGCCCTTAAACAAGTTCAGAAAGTGCTTTATTCACTGAGCCATCTCCCCAGCTCTAACCTTGCTCTTTGGGATGATTTGCAATGGCTTGAAATGACCCACCTGCTCCAGAGTGGACTGTGAGAGGCTGTATTCTTCCAATTCAAAGTTCTCTTTCACTGTGTAAGGAGGAATGGCCATTAGGGATGCATACCTTTTTATTCAAGGACTTTTACCAATTTATGTACAAAGAAACAATGCACACTAATAATAAAAATATGTGATAATAACTATTTTTGAGTTAACTACTGGAAAGTAAATACACCATTTGGTCTTATAAAAAGATAGAAATGCTGTTCTTTTTCCTTAGAGTCTTGGCAAAGACACTAGAAAATGGAAAAGAAGAATAAGGAATTCCAGAACACCAATATGAGAACATGGTTCTCCTTGAACTGGAACTCTCCCATGTGCCTCCTATATCTGTCCTTCTTCTTTCTGCTGCAGAATCTGGTGTTAAGCAGTGTGTCCCAGTGTGTTTTCAATGGAAGGGAGAAAAAAAAATAAAAAGGGATCATGATGTTTATTTTTTCATTCTCTTCCTGACCTTGAGTCTCTTGACTGGTGGCCACTATTTTTTCTCAGAGTAATAAATTTTACACCGTCCTGCTTCAGGCTGTGTCTGTCTGTCTCTTTGGCTCTAACAACAAATGGCAGCCATTGTGCTTATCTATAGTCTCACGATGATGTATTGTGTTGCTATATAATAATTCCAGATGTGGTGACTACAATGCCCATGATCAACCATGATGATGTCTTCCCTCTTCCCCTTTCTCAGTTTATAAGACAAGGCAGGAACATAGTAAGAAGAGAGATTAAATAAAACCTTGCAACCTTCCTGGGTATTGGCAAGTGTGACCTGAGAGAGGAAAGACCCTAGAGTTGTACTGGAGTTGGCAGTACTCACACTTGATCTGCTGGTATAAGAGAATGAATTCCATGTTTGTGGAACATGGAATTAGATGTGGAAAATGCATTGTTCTTGAAAACTTCTGAGCCTAGTTCCTTCAATAAGTGTACTGAAGCTGAGAACATAATGGCGTCTAGTGACACTTGAGGAAATGTTAAACTACATGCCTACATTTGGCAATTTGTATCATCTTCCATAATGAGGTAGAAAGTTGGCATTAAAAATTGTTTAAAAATCGCCCAAAGTAAGAACCTCAGTGTTATCAAAGTAAATACAAGAGAAAATAAATAAAGCATTTAGAAAAGAATATTAATGAAAGCATAAAAATCTGAAGGCTTTTAAAGAAAGCCTTTACAGTATTCCAGGGAGGCAGCCTTTCTGGAACAGCAATCCTGTTAATATTTATCTAATACAAAATACATCCTGTTTATGAGAATTCTGTGGACTCCTCATCAGAATGCTGCAAACCTAGCAACCAGGCCAGAAGTAGCCATACTGAAAAACAGTCTATAGGGCGAGAGTATACAGTAACATAAGAAAAGAAAAACATGGAGGGTGACCCTAACTATGTATCAAGAAGAAAACACAAGCTGAGAAGTGTAAGTCTTCAACAGGAAGCAGTTGGCAAAATCGAAATCACAGCACAGGAAGAGGCATGAGAAGCAGAACTGCAGTGTGAATCTGAAATGTCCTTCAGACATGCTTCTTGATGCTGTGATGGACTACAATTGTCTGACACCAGGAGCCAAATCAGCCTTTCCACTCATAAATTGTTTCTGATATGTATGTGACCACAACAACCCAGAGGCAATATGGAAATTGGTGCCAGAAGTAGGGTTATTTCTGTGATTAAACATGACCATTTGGTCCTCAGACTTTAGACATCAGTTTATGGAAGGAATGTGGAAAGGTTTGGGGAGAGGGCTAGAAAACACTCTGGAATTCTATAGGCAGAGCTTATGGGAAGACCCTTCTGGTGGAAGACCTTGATGACAGCAGACACACAACTGGGAAACCCTGTATTCGTGAGGTCTCAGATGTGAACAAACACTCCACTGGGAGTTAGCCTAGGGGTCACTTGTGTGACTTCTGGGAAAGACTTCCTGGGAATTTGAGTGAGACTAAATTCAGAGTAATAGACTTATTAGTTGGGTGTAGAAGTTTTTGAGACAAAGCAGCATTCAGAATACAGTATAACTATTGTTTGCTGCCTTTACCCAATTTTACAATGAGAGACAGGACTCATTTGCAGCGTGAAAGTTTTGCATGCATTCTTAATGCAACTGGGGCTTGTACCAAGGTTCCTGGGAAAAGTGTAGGAGGCCAGGCAATGTGTAGTAGGGTCAGAGTCCTGGGAAGACCATGCATAGAGCTTAGAAGTGTGACACCTACATTGTGGTAAAGGCTTTAGTATGCTGCAGAAGACAGAGATGAAAAACATCTACCAAAGAAGGCTGCAGATAGTGAGTAGAACAGGGCCAAGAAGGTGGTCGACTGTGCTACAAATGGCAGGCTCATAGGGAGGAGGCAGTCACCTCATGCCAAAACATGCTTTGGATGTCTGACATTTAGCTACAGGAACAATGTGGCTTACTGTGTGTTCTGGTCTTGCTTTTATGTGGTGTCTGCTTGCTGTCCTTCTGTTACTCACCTTTAAATAGGGATATTTTCTCTGAGCCACTATCTATTGGAAGCAGATGGCCTTCATTTTATTTTACTAGGGCTTGCAATTCAGAGTTTGCCTAGAGTCTCACGAAAGACTTTCACACAGTATCGGGACTTTTAAGGATGATGGGGACTTTCAAAGTTAGACCAAATGCGTTTTGCATTATGAGATGGAGACGTCAAATCACTGCTTGTTGAGAAGCACTGAGTTATATGTCTTAGCAGTTTAATAATTGTGTATTATAAACATTCCCTTTTTAATTTTAAAGCTGGTTTAGACTTTTATGATTTGGGGGCATTATTTATGAGCATTCACTTACGTCTCTCCAATTTGAAGAAAGCCTGTGATAAAGGTCGTACATCATCAACGGGCAGCTTATAGACCATCAGAGAGGAGTATCTGTGACGAGAAGGAGTATGAACACTGGGTTTCACAGTTGCCACCTCTGATGCATGCGTGTCTGAATACAAGCAACCATCCTGTCAACTATCTGCATAAATGTTCCTCTTATGACTTGGAGATGACTGTAGTTCAAGTGCTCTCTGATCAACAAGAAGTCAGTGTTCGAGGAGGAAGAGTGGGGCACAGGGGAAGAAATCAGCAGTGTGATGTCTTAAGAAGCGCAGGAACAAGACTGTTTGTCTGCCTTAGGAAGACAAGAATGTCTAAGCACAAACTGCCAGTTATTTGGTATTAACTAATCTACCTGAGCCTCAAGCACCATGTCTAATACAAATGCTGAGAGATGCCCTTGATGGAATCCCAATGGATGTCTAGTACCACCACTGAGTTCTATCAGGGCATCTCCTTTAAAATGCTGGTTTGACCCTCTGGTAAGGCCCATTGAGATAGTATAAGCACAAACCTCGAATAGTCGCATTTAAGAGCCCAACAAATGCTAATTCCCTCACAAGAGCCAGCCTCCAGCGAGAAACGTGTTGTCTTAGTTTGCCCTTGGAGGTACTCACATTTATTGAAGTTTAAAACAATGAGCAGATAGAACTGTCATTTCTCATTATTCTAAAACAAAATACCACCAAAAATAAAGACTAAAGTAATAACATATGCACCACCTTTCCTGCCGGGCAGCCTGGGGGAAAAGCCTCATGATCTCGGTGTTGAGTGGCTCCACCTGCGAGGGGTTCTTCACCTTCATTTCCAGCAGGTAATCTTTGCCAAATCTGCTTTTCAGGTGTTGGATAGAACCAATACACCTGGAGAGAGATAGGAGAAGGCAAAAGTCAAGCAAGGCAAGAAAGCTATCTCCGACTAGTATGATTCAGCGTCTGGGTGCTAGGGGCAGGGCCAGGCAGAGGGTGCACAGATTCTCCAGCTTCTTACAGTGGGCGGTGTTCTTCTATCACACAAGGCAATCTGCGAGTCAAGGGCAGGCCTGGAAGGTACTCACCTCAGCCTTCCAGACACCATGATGGCCACGCGGTCACACACAGCCTCCGCCTCTGCCATGTAATGAGTGGTCAGGAGGGCACCCCTCTCTGTGTTGGTAAAGGTGGCCCGGATCGCCTGCCTAGAGTTAGGTCAAGGAGAATTTGTGGGATCCATCAAGATTCCATAAGTGGGGTCTCTCAGCATTTGTATTAGTCACGGTGCTTGAGGCCCAGGTAGATTACTTAATACCAAATAGGTCAAGGTGTCATCGAAACCACTTAAAGATATTTCCATTAGCATACATATGGAACAAGAAGTGCATCTAGGAGAAACCGAAACCAAGACATTTCTGTGGGACAAATAAATAACCAAACTTTCGGTTGCAGCATGTAATTTAGAAATGGTTTGAGGCTGGACATGGAGGTTGATGCTGGGAGAAAGGCTGCTCTCTCACAAGTGCTGAGCATCAGAATTAAGGAGGAGACAGGAGAGAGAAAGTGAGGACTTACTAGAACATGTGACAGTGATAACACATACTGCAAAGGCAAACTATGACTGATTTTAGAAATTCCATAAGATAATTAACATACTAAGGACTTGGGTTTTTTTTTTTTTCTTTTTTTTTTTTTTTTCAATGCAGTTTATTCAGGAACATTGAACAATTCTCAGACCCCGGGGAAAGCCAGCCCACAGCTTAAATAGCCTCTGGGTAGCCAACCCCAGCATGCCACGTGGGCAATGCAGATAGGTCCACATACATGGAAGCAAGCCAGATCCTCAGCCTTAGCCAAATGTGGAGTTGTTCCTGACAGAGAGCACTCACCATCGGGAAGGTGGAAAGCGGAAACCAGCTCCATCTTTAAGGCCTAGCATTCCGCAGCTCTTTACAGTTCCCCCTTTTTGTTTTAGACGCATCAGGCAAGAGTAGAGGTCTGATCTCTGATATTAGAAATAAATTGGGACTTTGTACAGATGTTCATTTAGGTGTCATCCACCCAAAGAGCATCGGACCCGTCCGATACCTTTTTCTCAGAGGCGGGACCTGGGGCATCAACCCGCATGCAATCAGACATGCTCTTCTCTGGGTCCAAAGCGGCTGACCCTGAGTGCAGTGCTTAGCCTCGCATCCTGAGCGTATCATTTTAGCTTTTTATGATATCCAACCATGCTTGGGGAGAATGTCTTGCTTCAATGGCTGTAAAGGCCTGAATGATCATGGCTGCATCACATTGCTGTGAGACTCCACAGTAAATTCTACCGGAGTGGACGCAGGACTAGCCACAGGATTATCAACATGGATTGCTGCAGCCATGAATCATCTGAAGGAATGGGCGGGCATGGGAGTGTTAGCAGGCCTTCTGGTGTTGGTCTCCTTGGTTTGCCTGTGGTATATATGCAAGATTAGGGACTTGGGGTTTTTATTTTAGTGTCCATGACTATGTTATCACTATTTCAGAAGGATCTGAAATTTAATAATTGTTTGAGTGGACTAACTATGTGCCCTATGCATACTCAGAAGGTCTAAGAGGAGAACAAAATTCTTACAATGGGTGCTAGAGGAAAGGCATGTCTTTTGTTTTGTATTACAGGTGTTGATCCAAATATGAAATTACATACATTTTTCTGTTCATTTTGCTTTTCCTGGTAATGGATGAATGTCTATGTTTTTAAGTAAACTACATTGAAAATGGGTTTTTACAAGATCCACAAATCTTCAGAGTGAGATGCAAGCATCCTCCCTTGGGCCCTCCTTGGCTTCTTCGGGTCTGTAGATTGTAGCATGTTTATCCTGCACTTTATGGCTAATCTCCACTTATAAGTGAGGACATACCATGCGTGTCTTTCTGGGTCTGGGTTACCTCACAAGATCCATAAATCCACACAAGTGTTGCTCCTGAGAGCTCACCACATTTGTTGCTGCCCTTCAGGGTCCATCCCGGTTGACGGTTCATCCAGAAGCACCACAGATGGGTTCCCCAGGATGCTCAGCACAAAACAAAGCTGAAACAAGAGGGACAACCTGTCTGTCATCAGCCTGTGAGATGCAGAATGGGTACCGGGCCCTGTACGTACCTTTCTCTTCACACCCTCTGATAGGGTCTTCACAAGAGCCTTCAACTGGTCCTCCAGTTTGAGTGCTTTCACCAACCTGAGAAAAACAATGAGTCAATCTTTATCAGGTGTGAGCAGGAGGGAACGAGGCAAGCAAATTGGAACAATACCATAGCAGTGACAGTTTTAAAAGTCATCAGAGTGGTCACACCTTTAATACCCCCTAGGTTACTGCTGCTGTTTAGACAGTTTATTCACCAAGGATTCATGCACTTATCCTGAGGTGGTAAGGAGACAGTGTGAGCTCTTAAAAGCTGTAGACATTAGGAGAAAGTTTTTAGAGCAGCTGTTCTCAACCTGTGGGTCATGACCCTTATGGAGGTTGAATATAGGATATTTACATTATGAGTCATAACAGTAGGAAAATTACAGTATGAAGTAGCAACAAAATAATTTTATGGTTGGGGTCACTACAACCTGATGAACTATATTAAGGGTTACAGCACTAGGAAGGTTGAGAACCACTGCCCTAGGGCAGCAACGCTGTGTTTCCAGAAAGGATTATATCTCTCTAGTTTTCTGTCTGGTCCCATCATCTCTCTCCCTCGTCACAATCCTACAGTGACATCATTGCTGTTTGGTCATCATCAGACGCTAGACCAAAGGCTGACATCTTGAACTTTCACCTCCAAGACTGAGTTAAATAAATAAATTCGTTTTTCTCCAAATGTACCTGGACTAGTGAATTTCATTAGACTGACACAACACTGGATAATACTGATATTTCAGAGCCCCTTGTGACCATCATGCCCTAATGCTCAGTATTCTTCCCAGGTCTCCCCACCATGGTGGACTCATCCTCCTGGCAGATAAAGCCAGTAAATATTACAACAAAATAGATAGAAAGAAGAATCCATAAACTTTTCTCTCTAGGCTTAAAGTAAAAGAAAACAATAGTGAACTGGGTTCCAGGTAGATGATTCTCCCACAAGCAAGGGTTCACTTGTCTTTAGATCTGTGTGAACACCATTAATAAGTTACCACCCTCCTGAGTAGGAAATGAGTATAGTCCCTCCACGTACCGTGTAATGGTGACCAATGCATCCTTTTTCTTCAGCCCCTTCACAGCAGCGTACACCTCCAGGTGTTCCTTCACCGTCAGGATGGGCCACAGCACGTTCTCCTGAGGGCAGTACCCCAGGAAGCCAAGGGAGTCCCCTTCACCACTCCCTTTCACAAGTACCTACACACACAAAAAAAATAATATATATATATGTACATATATATATATATTAATTCTGTTCAAAGTTGCGTGTGCATGTAAGTGGTGCTTAATAATGTTCTCCTCATGTGTGTGGGTGCTAAGAGCTAAGAGAATAACAGTAAAAACACAATTATAGAACAAGACCATGTCATGATGACAACAGCAGTTGACGTGCTAAACTAGCTAGGGGAAATTCCACCTGGCTCCAGACTCCAGATAAAGAGCTACAGCTTGTCCATGGCTGCTGAGAGAGGAAGGATCTATTTCCTCCAGAGATGACCTACTGCATAGGTTGTCTGAACCTAAGCGGTCTGGACACATGTTCATATGAACAATGCTAAACAGACTCAGCAATGATAATTAAAGAAGAGACCATGAGTTTGGGAGGTAGGGGGAGAACACTGGAGAAGTTGAGGAGATAGGGGAAGGGGCAGAAATGATGTACATGCAGTGCCCATGTATGAAGTTCATGCAGAAATCATTAAATGTTTAAAGATTTAGGTAATTATTTAGCTCTGGGAAAATGATCATGCTCTCAACAACTGAAAAAGCAAATATTCCACATTATTATATTTTAACATTATAGTTTAGAGTTTTCAGCTAAGTCCACCACCACAGTTCAAGTGAAGATTTCTTAGTTGGTGGGCTAGTTAGTCCTTGAATTTTCTCATTGATCCGAACACCCAGAGCAATGGGTACTTGTTAAGCATTCTGTTTCCCCAATAGGTCAGTGGCTTTCAGTAAAGAGCAATCCTCCTCTCAGGATACATCTCACAGTATCTGGAGACGCACATATTTGCTTGTCAAAACTGTGCTCCTATCTGTGGTGGAAAGGGTACTACTGGCATCTAGTGGGTAAAAGCCATAGAGGCTGTTAAATAGCCTATTATACACAGCATTTGTTCAACCCACAAGCTGAGTAACCCTAAAGTGATTTATAAAGTAAAAGTCCCTTAGCAATATATCTACCTCATGAAAACCAATAAAACGATAATATTTATTATTTTTTGGGGATCGGCCCTGTGCTGTATATAACAGCTAATGTGTACTCAGTGATCCTATGTTCTGGAATCTGGAACCTAAGCATTTGATCTTATTTGTTTATCCATAAAAAAATTCCTACAGTTAGCTGTGTCCCTATTAGATATGTGAACCTAATTCATTTGTGGGTTAAAAATTTTGCAAATATCACAGAAGGTTCATTTGGGACCTGAAACTAGGATCAACTTTTAGAACCTAAGCGTTTGACTTTGATCCTCTGTTATTATCTCTCTCTGGTACAAAAGAGAAGGGGAGGAGTTAACTCTGCCTTGCAGAACTTTCATTCTAGAGAGAAAATGGAAAACAATAAGCTGAGACATAAGTGGACTGGTTACAGCCTCCGCTTAATGCTTTCGTGAAAATATATGCATCTAACATATAAATTAATCAAGTGAATAGTACAGGCAATAAATGGCCCTTTGAGCAAGTGAAACTTAGGGTGATCCTAAGGAGATAGCCAAGCACCGGGAGATCATTCTATCTACTGGGAGATCAAGCCCGCATACCCTACAGTGAGAAGATCAAGGGCCAATACAGGAGGCAGAAAGAGAGAAAGGCAGTTGCCACAGCACATATTATGCTAGACCCTGGTAGAGTTTGGACCACCTGTGGTAAGGGTTTGTAACCAGGAGGATGACATGCTTTCATTTGTATTTTTAAAGGACTGCTCCAGTCACTGCATCAGTTAGGAATGGAAACAAAAAGACAATTAATGAAACCAAGGGTCACGCATGGAGAGGACCTAATACCCGTGCTCAGATATAGCTCATAGGCAACTCAGTCTCCAAGTGGGTTCCCTAGTAAGAGGAGCAGGGCCTGTCTCTGACATGAACTCAGTGGCTGGCTCTTTGATCACCTCCCCCTGAGGGGAGTGCAGTCTTGCCAGGCCACAGAGGAAGACAACACAGCCAATTCTGATGAGACCTGATAGATTAGGGTCAGAGGGAAGGGGAGAAGGACCTCCCCTATCAGTGGACTTTGGAAGGGACATAGAGGGGAGGGAGGAGGGAGGGTGCAACTGGGAGGAGACAAGGGAGGGGGCTACAACCAAGATACAAAGTGAATAAACTGGGGGGGCGGAGCCAAGATGGCGACTAGCACACACAGTTTCTGAGCAGTGGGATACCTGATCTTATGAGTTGGAGAATGGAAGGACCCCCAACCCAGGAAAACCACAGCGAGGCTTTCTGAACACCAGAGAACATCGCAGGAGGTGAAAACTTTGGCCTCCGGTCACCCGGAGACTTGCTTGGGGAGGGAGAGAAAAGATCCTTTGTCCTTGCTGCACTCCCTTCCCCCAGACCTCCTTCCTCCTCGGCACAGCGGCACAGCGGACTCATCTTTCTCAGCGCAGACCTAACTGCCTGGGGTATACAACCGCTGAGACGGAGCCCCAACCACTTTAGCGGCAGACAAAAGCCAGCAGTACGTACCCCGGAGTCCCAGATTCGCGCAGCGGCTGCACCATCCTCCCAGGGCGCGAATCTGCTAGACACCATACTAGCTCCGCAGGATCGCCATCACTGACTTACGACCCGCCCAATCCCACAGTGACAGAGAATACGCTATATACTCACCGAAACCAGGCAGAAACGTCATACAACCTGGACACACCAGGTACTGGGCCTCCCAAGCTTGGAGAGCACAACGAAGAGATCCCAGGACTTCCCAGAAAGCATTGGGACTAGCAAGCCAGTCTCCAGTTACAGCAGGACGTGGCAGCGGAGCAGTACTGAACTGGCGGGGCACCACAGCCCTCCAGTTTAAGACTAACCAGGGCCAAACCAGAGAACAGAGAGCCTGATTACCCCATCCCTGCTGAAGTGACCACCCTGAAATCTCCAGCTGCAGCAAGACCTCAGAACCTGGCAGTGACAGCAGCACAGAACTGGCGGAACACATCAAAGAAGCAGGGCCAAACCAGAGAGCAGAGAGCCCCGGATACCACGATCTCGGCCAAGAGACCTGCCTGTAAGTGAGTGCACCCTTGAGAATCTGCAGTTCCCCAGATCCTGGGTCCTTCTAAATCAGAAGCCAGGCATCGAACCCCCCTCCCACCCACATACCCACTTTGGGAAACAGAGGGGCACTAGGGACATTGAAGTTCCTGCCCTGTGGGCCTGATTGAGGAGCTAAGACAGTTAATACCAGAAATTGCGCTGCGATCATCATTAGCGCCTGCGACATATACAGTACAGAGTCCCTCCCACACACTCAAGGGTTCAACATTAGCCATCACTCTGTCCCTCGAGAAACTCATCCACGCACACTTACACACACAGACACACACGCGCGCGCGCGCGCGCGCGCGCACACACACACACACACACACGCTTGCATTTGCCCCGTTTGCGCCTGCGTACTTTCCTCCCACAGGTACAGCTAGTCCTCAGCACACGCTGAGAGTGCTCAGCTTCCTGAAGAACTCTCCAGACACCAGAGAGAGACAGCACCAGTCTGATCTGCAGAATCCAAAAACAAACAGGGAAGGTTTCAGATAAGCCAATGGCCAGAGGTAGGCGAAAGAACACTTCCAACATAAATCAGGACATCATGACTTCACCAGCAAACCCCAAAATCGATGGATACACCAATTCAGCAGAAGCACAGTAAAATGATTTTAAAGCCATGCTTGCCCAATTATTTGAGGCTCATAAGGAGGAAATGAACAAGTCTTTCAAAGAGATGGCCAGTCAATTGGAGGCAAAGAAAGAAGAAATAGACAATATCCTTAAAGAAACACAGGCAAACATAGCCAAACAAATAGATACACAAGTAGAGGAAAAATTAGTGGCATATAAGAAGGAAATGAAAAAAGAAATAGAGGCCATCGTAGAGAGACAGGAATCCAAATTCAAACACATGAAAGAAATGGTGCAAGGCATGAAAACAGAATTAGAATCAATAAAGAAAACACAAAATGAGAAAACCCTTGAGCTGGAGAACTTGGAGAAAAGATCAGGAACCACAAAAGTAAGCATCACCAACAGAATACAAGAGATGGAAGAGAGAATCTCTGGAGCTGAAGACACACTTGCAGAAATGGATACTTCTCTCAAAGAAAAAGTAAAATCAGAAAAGTTCCAATCACAAAATATCCAAGAAATCAAGGATGCTATGAAAAGACAAAATCTAAGAATAATAGGAATTCACGAAAAAGAAGACTCCAGACTCCAAGGTCCAGAAAATATTTTCAAGAAAATCATAGAAGAAAATTTTCCCAACTTAAAGAAAGAGATGTCCATAAATATACAAGAGGCCTACAGAACTCCAAATAGACTAGACCAGAAAAGAAACACATCACGTCACATCATAGTCAAAACACTAAATCTACAGAACAAAGAAAAGATATTAAAAGCAGCAAGGGAAAAAGGCCAAGTAACATATGAAGGTAGACCTATCAGAATCACGCCGGACTTCTCATCAGAAACTATGAAAGCCAGAAGGGCCTGGGCAAGTATCATGGAGACTCTAAGAGATCACAAATGTCAACCCAGACTACTATACCCTGCAAAGCTTTCAATCAACATAGATGGAGAAAACAAAATATTCCATGACAAAACTAAATTTATACAATATCTACACAGCAAACCATCCCTACAGAAGATACTAGAAGGAAAACTCCAATCCAATGAAAACAAATTCACCCAAGAAAACAGGGCATACAGATAATATCCCAACAAAAATGAAAAGAAAACAAGCAATGAATCAGGGTTAGATCATCGACTCCATTACAAAAGGAACTAACATGCATTGGTCACTATTATCTATCAATATCAATGGACTCAACTCACCAATAAAAAGACACAGGCTAAAAGAATGGTTAAGGAAACAGGATCCAACATTCTGTTGCATCCAAGAAACACACCTATGCAACAAAGACAAACACTACCTCAGAGTAAAGGGCTGGAAAACTGTTTTTCAAGCAAATGGTTCCAGAAAACAAGCTGGAGTAGCCATCCTAATATCTAATAAAATAGACTTTCAACCCAAGTTAATGAAAAAAGATAAGGAGGGCCACTATATTCTCATCAAAGGAAAAATCCACCAAGAGGACATCACAATCTTGAATATCTATGCCCCAAATACAAGAGCACCGACATTCGTAAATGAAACATTATTAAAGCTTAAATCATACATTGATCCTAATACCTTAATAGTGGGAGACTTCAACACTCCACTCTCACCAAGGGACAGATCAACTAGACAGACACCAAATAGGGAAATAAAAGCACTCACAGAATCCCTAAATCAAATGGACCTAATAGACGTCTACAGATTATTTCACCCAAACTCAAAAGAGTACACCTTCTTTTCAGCACCCCATGGAACCTTTTCCAAAATAGACCATATAGTGGGCCACAAAGCAAGCCTCAACAGATACAAAAGGATTGAAATAATCCCTTGTATACTATCTGACCACCATGGACTAAAGCTCGATCTCAACAACAACAGAAACAACAAAAAGCCGACACGCACATGGAAACTAAACAACTTACTACTCAATGACAGCTGGGTTAAGGAAGAAATAAAGAAAGAAATTAAAGACTTCCTAGAATTCAATGAAAAGGAAGGCACAACATACCCAAATTTATGGGACACACTGAAAGCAGTGCTCAGAGGAAAATTTATAGCACTAAGTGCCTGCAAGAAGAAATTCGTAACATCACATACAAACAACTTAATGGCCCAACTGAAAACCCTAGAACAAAAAGAAGCAGATACACCCAAAAGGAGCAGACGGCTGGAAATAATCAAACTAAGGGCTGAAATCAATCAACTAGAAACAAATAAAACTATCCAAAGAATCAATGAAACAAAAAGCTGGTTCTTTGAGAAAATCAACAAGATAGACAAACCCTTAGCCAAACTAACTAAAAAGCAGAGAGAAACTATCCAGATCAGCAAAATCAGAAATGAAAATGGGGACATAACCACAGACATTGAGGAAATCCAAACAATTATTAGGTCATACTACAAAAGCCTATATGCCACAAAATTTGAGAATCTAAATGAAATGGATAATTTTCTTGAAAGATTCCATCTACCAAAACTAAGTCAAGATCAGGTAGAAAGACTGAATAGCCCTATATCTCCCAAGGAAATCGAAGCAGTCATTAACAGTCTCCCCTCCAAAAAAAGCCCTGGACCAGATGGCTTCAGCGCAGAATTCTACAAGACCTTCAAAGAAGTGCTAACTCCAATTCTCCTCAAGCTATTCCACAAAATAGAAACAGAAGGAACACTACCAAACTCATTCTATGAAGCCACAGTCACCTTAATACCTAAACCACACAAAGACCCAACAAAAAAAGAGAACTTTAGGCCTATCTCTCTTATGAACATTGACGCAAAAATACTCAATAAAATACTTGCAAACCGAATCCAAGAACACATCAAAGATATCATCCACCATGACCAAGTAGGCTTCATCCCAGGCATGCAAGGGTGGTTCAACATACGGAAATCCATCAATGTAATCCACTACATAAACAAACTGAAGGAGAAAAACCACATGATCATCTCCTTAGACGCCGAAAAAGCATTTGACAAAGTCCAACACCCATTCATGTTTAAAGTCTTGGAGAGATCAGGGATACAAGGCACATACCTAAACATAGTAAAGGCAATATATAGCAAGCCTATAGCTGACATCAAACTCAATGGAGAGAAACTTAAATCAATCCCACTGAAATCAGGGACAAGACAAGGCTGTCCATTGTCCCCATATCTCTTCAACATAGTACTTGAAGTCCTAGCCAGAGCAATAAGACAACTAAAGGAGATCAAGGGGATACAAATCGGAAAGGAAGAGGTCAAAGTGTCACTATTTGCAGATGATATGATAGTATACATGAGCGACCCCAAAAATTCAACCAGAGAACTCCTTCAGCTGATAAACACCTTCAGCAAAGTGGCAGGATACAAAATCAACTCAAAAAAATCAGAAGCCCTCCTATATACCAAAGACAAAACGGCTGAGAAAGAAATTAGGGAAACAACACCCTTCACAATAGCCAATAATAACATAAAGTACCTAGGTGTGACTCTAACCAAGCAAGTGAAAGACCTGTTTGAGAAAAACTTCAAGTCTCTGAAGAAAGAAATCGAAGAAGATATCAGAAGATGGAAAGATCTCCCGTGCTCATGGATTGGTAGGATTAACATTGTGAAAATGGCCATACTGCCAAAAGCAATCTACAGATTCAATGCAATTCCCATCAAAATACCAACTCAATTCTTTACAGACCTTGAAAAAAAGATTCTCAGCTTCATATGGAGAAACAAAAAACCCAGAATCTCCAAAACGATCCTGTACAACAACAGATCATCTGGAGGTATCTCCATTCCTGATCTCAAGCTGTACTACAGGGCAACAGTAATAAAAACTGCATGGTACTGGCATAGAAACAGAAAGGAGGATCAATGGAACCGCATAGAAGACCCAGAAATAAATCCACACACCTATGAATACTCGATATTCGACAAAGAAGCCAATTCCATTCAATGGAAAAAAGACAGCATCTTCAACAAATGGTGCTGGACCAACTGGATGTCTACATGCAGAAAAATGAAAATAGATCCATATTTATCACCCTGCACAAAACTAAAGTCAAAGTGGATCAAGGACCTCAACATAAAACCAGATACCCTAAATCAATTGGAAAAAAAAGTGGGGAACAGCCTAGAACTCATTGGCACAGGAGACAACTTCCTGAACAGAACACCAACAGCACAGGCTCTAAGAGCAACAATCAATAAATGGGACCTCATGAAACTGAAAAGTTTCTGTAAAGCAAAGGATACCGTCATCAAAACAAAACGACTGCCTACAGATTGGGAAAGAATCTTCACTAACCCTTTATCTGACAGAGGACTAATATCCAGTATATACAAAGAACTAAAGAAGCTGAAAAGCAGCAATCCAAGTAATCCAATTAAAAAATGGGGAACAGAGCTAAACAGAGAATTCTCGACAGAGGAATATCGAATGGCAGAAAAACACTTAAAGAAATGCTCATCCTCCTTAGCCATCAGGGAAATGCAAATCAAAACGACCCTGAGATATCACCTTACACCCATCAGAATGGCCAAGATGAAAAACTCAAGCGATAACACATGCTGGAGAGGTTGTGGAGAAAGGGGAACCCTGCTCCACTGCTGGTGGGAATGTAAACTGGTACAACCACTCTGGAAAGCTATCTGGCGCTTTCTAAGACAAATAGGAATAGTGCTTCCTCCAGACCCAGTTATACCACTGCTAGGTATATACCCAAAATTTGTTCAAGTACACAAAAAGGACACTTGCTCAACCATGTTTATAGCAGCTCTATTTGTAATAGCCAGAACCTGGAAACAACCCAGATGTCCATCAACGGTGGAATGGGTACAGAAATTGTGGTATTTTTATACAATGGAATACTACTCAGCAATCAAAAAGGAGGAAATCATGAAATTTGCAGGCAAATGGTGGGATCTAGAAAAGATCATTCTGAGTGAAATATCCCAGAAGGAGAAAGACAAACATGGGATATACTCACTTATATAGACCTATAAGATATGATAAACATAATGAAATCTATACACCTAAAAAAAGATAATCAATTGAGCGGACATGGGGTAAGATGATCAATCCTCGTTTAGAAAGACAGATGGGATGTGCATTGAACGTATGACAGGAGTCTACTGAGCGCATCTGAAAGACTCTAACTAGCAGTGTTTTCAAAGCAAAGACTCATGACCAAACCTTTGGCAGAGTACAGGGAATCATAAGAAAGAAGGGGAGTTAGTCTGATGGGGAAAGGATAGGAGCTCCACAAGGACCAAATATATCTGGGCACAGGGTCTTTTCTGAGACTGACATTCAACCAAGGACCATGTATGGATATAACCTAGAACCTCCACTCAGATGTAGCCTGTGGTAGCTCAGTAACCAATTGGTTTCCCAAAGTGAGGGGAACAGGGACTATTTCTAACAGGAACTCGATGACTGGCTCTTTGGTCTCCCCACCCCCGAAGGGAGGAGCAGTCCTGTTAGGCCACAGAGGAGGGCTTTGCAGCCAGTCCTGAAGATACCTGATAAAACAGGATCAGATGAATGGGGAGGAGGTCCCCCCCATCAGTGGACTTGGAAAGGGGCACGGTGGAGATGAGGGAGGGAGGGAGGGAGGGACTGGGAGGGAATGAGGGATCGGGACACGGCTGGGATACAGAGTTAATAAAATGTAACTGATAAAAAAAAATAAATAAATAAACAATAAAAAAAAAAAAAAAAAAACAAAGTGAATAAACTGTAATAACTTTTAAAAAGGCAATTCCTGAAGCATCCTAGCAGTCAGTACCATGTACAACAATTCTTCATTGGTCCTCCCTCTGATCTTAACCTCAGATCCTTTTCCTCTCAACAGCATTTTCCTCTCATGTTGTAACTCTTTGGTTTCTGTCCATCATTTCACCGAATCTGGCCTAGAAGAGTGCAACTTATGTACATCTTATGATTTTCTCTGGACTGCGGACAATTGTTTGGCTTGTCTCTAATGTCTGTCATCTTAGGAAATTCTAGGTCTCCCACACAGCAACTGAGAACGTCAATACATCCCCAGAGTCATCTGCTGCTTCCTTCCAGCATCTCTCCTATCACTGAAGACATCATCCCACCATCTGGCCAGGCTGGGTCCCAGTTATTAAGAGAGAATTTCGATGGCTGTCACCTTTGCACAGACACCTGTGACCTCTTGCTACACAAGTGACACACAGTAATTAGTTACAGCATGGAAGCAGAGTATAGTTATGAAATATGGAGCTCCAGATCTGTAACCACATTAGCATGGCCTTTTGAGATTTAACAGTGTCTTTTCTACGATGCTGGATGAGGCAACTCAGTTTACCAAGTTCTTGGGAAAACAACAAAGCAATGGTCTCTTCCTTGAACGTATGCATGAGTGTATGTGTGTGTGTGTGTGTGTTTGTATCGTGTACATAATCTTTTCATTAATATCTCTATTCTCTATTCACTAAAGGGCACTATACGGATAATCTTAGCCCTTCTCAAAAATTATTTTTTGCATTAAGTAGAAAAAATGTAATCAGTTAGCTTTAATGCATATCACTAAAATTGACTAAGGACCAACAGTCAGTGTATTTTTAGGTTGTCATGAATGATCACTGTAAAATGATCTATTTGACATTATGGAATATATTTCTATGTGCAATACTCACCTGACCTGCAGTTGGCATGGTGTCTCCTGTTATCATACTAATCATTGTACTTTTCCCAGCTCCATTGTGTCCTAAGAGCCCTAGAACTTCACCTGAAAGAAACAGGTATACCCAAGAACATGCAAATAACTTAAAAAATAAAACTAAATACAATTTGTAAACTCTCCCTGTGAAGAGGATACACAAAATATATACAATATTTCAATCTCTGTTTCTGTCTCACACACATACACACACATGCACACACACACATACACTTGATGTCATTACTAGTTTCATCTTATAGAGGAGAAATCTGAGTCTTAAAGAATGAAGATAACTTGTATAAGGTAAGTTATCAAGAGACTGAGGTAGAATTTCCAAGAACACTTGTTTCAGTTAACCAAAAACTTCCATAACTAACACTATTATTTTACCTTGAAATAAGTTCTTACTATGTAGTGCAGACTGCACTGGAACTCATGTGTGTAGTTCAGGCTGGCCTTTAACTTGTTACAATACTCTTGCTTTAGCCTCCCAAGTTCTGACATAAACTATTTGTTAAGAATGAATTATCTACTACTACTGGGACTCAGTTCAACCTATCATGAAGACTTCTACTTTAACCCTGTACCAGGACTTAGGATGTAACTCATTGTGGTGGAACGTTTGCCTATCATGCATAATAAGGTCCTGGGGTTTTTCCTCAATACCAAAAAATTAAATAAATATTTACTAATTAGATAAAATCTATGCTGTCCTTTTACCTTATTTAGTAGGATTCAAGAGAAGGGCCATAATTCTCTCTTCCTTTGCAAAGAAAAACTGTTGTATTAAATCTGAGGCTTGTCAGCTGGAAGACACAGCCTGAGCCCCCTGGTGAGGCAGCTTCCTCTCAGCACTCACCAACAGATGACCCCAGTCCTAGACCCGCATGGCCCCTTAGAAAGACCCACTCTTCAGAGCCCACAACAGCTCTACTGACAGAACTATGGTTCCCCACCTTTTTTAACACAGAAGGAGATGTTCCTTGTGGCAATCTTTTTCTTCGTTCTCGAAAAGCATTTTTTCTTTTTGCCTGTATATTCCTTCCGCAGACAGCTAGCAACAATGACTGGTTTCTGTGAGGACAAGTGGATATGAGTGTAGTATTCTCCCTCTCCACTGAGAGACTGCCTCACACCCCTTCCACCGGGCCTTTGCTTGTGTAGAGTCATGAGTCAAACCACTCCTTCTCCAAACTGCTGTTGTCAAATGAGCCCTTCCAAGTACCTACGTGGGCTTTTGGTTAGCATTGCTGTGTATGATTTGAGCTTGCGATTCTGCAGAGAGCTGGAATGAGGCCTCTCACACAAACCAATGATTTGTTAACACACATATACATGTGCACACATAAACAGACACACACACACACATCACACACGTGAATACAAACATAGACACAGAAGAACTCTTTTCTGAGTTGTTTAACTTGGAGTGTAAAACTCATAAAAGCTGGAGCTGAAGAGGTGGCCCACTGTGGTTAAGAGTGCTTGCTGCTCTTGCAGAGGATCTGGGTTTGGTGCCCAGCACCCACATGAAGTGACTCAGAACTGCCTGGAACTGCAGTTCTAGGGGAAACCAGTGGTTTCATCTGGCCTCTAGCATGTGTGGGCATCTACATAAAATGATGTACATTGCACATATGTACACTCAGGCACCCACATGTACACATAAAATAGAAAACAAATCTTTAAGAGAAACTCATTAAAAATCTTAAGTTTTCTAATGTTTTGCCTTACTCATCAAAACTGTGACTCTGAAAATAAATTGACATGTTGAGTGTATGTGTGTGTGTGTGTGTGTATCCGTATGTGTGTGTTCCCTTTGTTTTCATAGCCTGTGGACCCTGCATACCTACTGACATCAAGTAATTAACTATAAGAGCAAAAGAACCCCTTGGGCTTTTAAGAGAACTAATATTGGAATGTTTCTCATTTTTTTCTGGCAGAATCATTTAAGGAAGAATGCTTTTATGAGCTCTACCTCGTCCACCTGTAGGGTAGTCACAGCACCTGTTGTTCTCATTCTTTCCACCTGAACATCTTCATCCTCTTCTCCAGGCTCTTCTGGGTTTGGAAAAGGCTTAACGCGTCTTGGAGAAATTCTAAAATCAAAACGTCATCTTAAACTTATCAGCTATTGAAGTAGATGGGCTGGAAACAGAACACAACTGCATTCTTCAACTCCACTGTATACGTTTCAAATACCCTCATCAACTTTTTTCATCAGCAAGTCAAATGATACTGCTATTAATCCCTTTTGCTTTTTACATGAATGTAGTTCTCCTAATTGGTGATGACAGGTTTCCTTTCAGCTAGCAAGGTTAGTCTTCTCACTGAGAGACTGCTGCACACTGCCTCCTCCAGGCCCTTCCTTGTATAGACTCACAAGTCAAATCCTTCCTGCGATGCGCTCTGTCAATGGATTTTAAGGCAGCTTTCCTTGAGGAAAGAAACTTTAAAAATGAATTTGGGGTATATTTTATAATACCAAGAGTTACGTAAGAGTTACGTAAGGGCCAGGGCACATGAAACTAGGACCATATCTCAGCCAGTCCAGGTGGTCTCATCAGTATCCCTATGTCCATTCTGTCACTGGATGTGTTATCTCTTAGGAATATGTCAGTCAGTCCTTCCTGCTTCTGTTCAACAAGACCACTCATGGACCATAACTGAGTCAGCTTACTTTCTCCTTGGGTCACTGTAATTACCATGTTTGCTTGGTTTTCCTAAGACACGATGTCAGCTTGTCACTCTACTTCTTTCATCAAACTTAGATTTGAATGTGATTTTTATTTCATGGGGGAGAGCCAGCAGTGTGTGGTGGTTTGAATGAGAGTGGCCTCCATGGTCTCAGACATTTGGACATTTTCTCAGCAGATAGTGGAACTGTTCTGAAAGGATGAAGAGGTGTGGTCTTGTTGGAGTGGGTGTGTCTCAAGGAGTGGATTTTGAGATTTCCAAAGCCCATGCCAGACCTAGTCTACCTCTCTGCCTGCAGCCTGTGCACCAGGATGTAAAGCTCTCAGCTGCTGCTCCAGTGATATGCCTGTCGGTGTCCGTGATAATCATGGACCAACCCTCTAGGAATGTAAGCAAGCTCCAACTAAGTGCCTTCATTTATAAGAGATGCCTTATGAATGGCGTCTCTTCGAAGAGATAGAAGAGAAACTAAGTGTGTAAAACACTCGTATACTGGTTTCTCATTAAGTAGTTTTCAATACCTTTCTCATACTTCCCTATTTCAGAATCTTCCAGTATCCAGCTTCATTTATTTTATGCTATCCTCTAATATAAAACTTTAAATTTGTCCCAGCTGCCTTCTCAAGTCTGAGGGAAAAGAGCATGGATCTCAACTTTAGTCCTATGGTTCACATATATTTCCTTCCTGGACTGTCAACCTCTATCCAATTGTTTATATGTATTTATTTATTCTTTTAAAGATACTATCTCTTGTATATAACTCAAGGGCACCGGTGAAATTTCCATCTCTCCTAATTTAGGGTATTATGTATGCTCACACTGCTTTTTCCACTAGACTGTAAGATCATGAATTTTAATAACTTTGCCTATGACACAGGCCCTTAAAAACAATCCTGAGCTCTCTCCCCCGATCCCAATTAATTCGGGCATATTAAAATGCCTAAAGAATAAAGATTAAATGAAACATGAAATTCTATTTGAATACTCTCAACCTGAACACAGGGTCCGTTCTTAGCGATTTGTTCCTGAGGTACTTTTCCAGACATCGGAGAACAAAAAAGAAAAGAAAAAACTGGACATAAGGCTGGGGACAAAGAAAGAAAAACAAAATTAACATCATCAACAAATAATTGTTTTCATATTGGGGGTAATTTAATGAGATTGAGAATCTATAAGATGGCATTTGGTAGCACCCACAAAGCTGAAGACAGTCTATTTTGACATTTTACGAAGCTGTCAAAGCCAGCTCTTCGGTTATTCAAAACAGGAGTTATATAACCATAGTCATAATGGTCCAGTGAGAGGGTCAGTTGGGAAAGATGCTTGCTGCCAAGCCTGATGACCTGAGTTCAATTCCTGGGTCCCACAGGGTGAGATGAGGTGGTAAATGACTCCCTTAAGTTGCTCTTTGACTCCTACATGCATACAATAACATGCATTCCCAAGTAAACAAATAAATAAATGTAAAAAGATACTAACATAGTAGTAATGAGTTGATACAAATACTAATTCTGTTTAGAGTTTGGGCTCCATGCTTGTCATCAGATGATCACTGTCATGCTAGTGATTTAAAGTCAGATTAAAGTCGTGTGTGTGTGTGTGTGTGTGTGTGTGTGTGTTACTTCTTATTCCCAAAATGTTCAAAAATTACTTAATTTTTTGATAAAAAAAAAAAAACTCAGATAGTACAAAGGTGTCTCCTATTGCAAAAACATTACAAAGGAAATGCCATCTTACTATCAGCAATGCCAGAAATCCCACATGAGACTTTGATGCTCCTACGTCATCCTCAGAGTCATAAAAAACCTGCGAAACGAGAAGACATGCTCAACTGAGTGTTCCTTCCTTCCTGCTTTGTCCTGTGTATAATGAACCCCACGTAGCCTGGGTATCAGATAAACTCTGGACGTGCTTTCCTTGTTTCTCAGTGTTTCTATGAACCTGAGCTTGCCCATGGGCCAGAATGCAGAATATTGTCTGTGCAACACCAGGAGTAAGCTGGGTTGTGGGCAGTGCTGGCAGGACCCACTGAAGTCGCGGGCAAGTCTTTCTGAAGGAAACCCTCTTTCTGAGCTGTGTTCACTTGAGTTTCTGCTCTTGTTCATGCTCCTTCTCTCCATTTTCCTCCTCTAGGGACCCTGGATTCGTAATGTTCTTGTCTGCTGATATCCACTTTTGGAAATAATTATGACCATTCCCCAAACCAGGCAAAATTCTTCACTTGGAGAATTGTACATATTTGGATACATTGTCCTATTAGACTTCAAAAAAGTAGATTTCATCTGACTTCATCATGAATAAAAGGTTATGGGCCAATTTTATTGCTTGAGCTATATCAAGAGGTCTTTCTGAATAGTTTACCTCTCAATTTTGTTTATTCTGCTTGAAAAGTGAGTTCTGTTCACACAGTTCTGCCAATCCTACTGATTCACTCCCAGAAATGATTTTTCATATTTTTCCTTCTGTTCTCAAAATGCTAATTCTTACATGTCACACACAGTAATGACTGAATTTGGTTTTTTGTTTTTCTGGGTTTTTTTTTTGTTTTTTTTTTTTTTTTTTTTTTTTTGAGACAGGGTTTCTCTGTGTAGCCCTGGCTGTCCTGGACTCACTTTGTAGACCAGGCTGGCCTTGGACTCACAGCAATCCACTTGCCCTTGCCTCCCTGCAGTGCTGAGATCAAAAGCATGTGCCACCATGCCTGGCTATGACTGCAATTCTCACTTCCCCAAGAAAATATTCACTGAATAGGAAGACTTCTCATTCCTCAAAAGACAGACGGTCTGTTCTCTATCTTCACACGCTCTGTTATATAGCCAAGTGGTCGGACGGCCCTGTCTCAGGGACACCAAACTCTCAACTTGTGGAATGCATGCTTGTGGTTTTCACTTGGCTTTTTGGGGGATTATTCACGGACACTGCTTTTCCTCTCTACGAGGAATTTTATATTTCACATCAGTGCAGCATGACGCTTCTTAGGAAGAAAATGGATTAAAAATATCTACCACCTTCCCGATTCACCTGCCCTTCCCCTTCTTCCATCTTGACATAGTGCTCTCGGCACTGCCAGAGCTTGTTCGCCTCTCATTCTCTATGAGGCTCACCTAGCAAAGCTGATGCTTTCATCAGAACCAGCACTGTTAACGCCACCAAAGACCCTCAAGTCCCTAGACAGAATGGCCTTTTCCCAGCTGTCATCCTTCTGGACTACCGGGTAGCATCTGGTGGTATAATTGCTCCTGCACAAACTCTCTCATTTCACCCTTGGAATCTGCCATGGAACAGCTGAGGCAGAGCTTCTGGGAGGGAGATCCTGACACTCAGAAGTCAGCCATTTCTCTGGCTCCTGTCCACACTGTCCCCTCTCTTTTTATTTCAACCTCTATTTCCTGTGTAGTTTATATCACTGGGTTATACCAGCACTGGCTTTACCAACACTTATAAACTGATGAACCTCAGGTATTCTGCTATGTTCTCAATCTCCCATGGGCTAAAATCGAGGTCTATATATCTGCCTGAATGCTGACTGTTTTTATCACGTATCTATCAGGAACCTTAAACCCAACACACCCTAACCTTAACAGAAATGGGTTATCACTTCTGCCTCCTTGTAGGTTTCCCCAGAAGAAAGGCTGTAAAATGATACTACTCAAAAGTTTTTTTTGGCTTTCATAAACCAGAACAGGGCTTTCAACTCAAAAGAACACAGCCATGCCCTTTGCATGCTGTAGCGAAATCATTTTCTGAAAATCACAGCTTCAGACCTTACATAGCCAGGGACCGACTTTTCCTGTTCAAGGTTTTCTTCAGTGCCTATACATTTGCTCATGGTAATAAAGGAGTGATATTACTTACCTCAGAAAAAATTAGTAGGGAGCCAGTCAGTGTGAAGGGGGGTATTAAAAATGTGCAGAATAGGAGCCCTAGAAACTCATACTCATTTATGTCAGTAGCAAGAATGGAGAACATGGTGACCTGAAATGAGGCAGAGAGTGGTGTCACTAAAGCATAGTGATATGAATTACAGCTTGTTTTGAAAGAGAGAAGGAATTCATCTCATCAATTTTCCTATTATAGATTTCTATCTCATTCAATGTAACATTGTCTTTGGATTTTTTTTTCCCCTGGTGTCACAAACTATGTCATAATTGTATTGGAAGGCAATGTTTTTCATACACAATATGTATAAAATCAGATATTTATGATGGCATTTTTTTGGTCATTCACATCTATACATCTTATTTTTTTCACTTCAACATAAGTCTTGGAGATGTTTTTAAGTCTAAAAATACTGGCTATTAATTTTCACAGCATCACTTACGCAAGGCTCCATTGCTAAGCTACAGACCCAGTAATATTATCTTTCTTAGTTTTAGAATTATTTTCCAAAAGGAACTATTCAGCTTTAGTCTAAGTATTTAAATACACTATCATTTTTTCTAAATTTATTTACTCTTCAAGCACATTTTGTAGTAAGGTTCATTCTAATCATTATAGTCTACATCTTTTGTTGAAGTTACAATAACATGTATCTACCATTGTAGTATTATGAAAGGCATTTCACTGACCTAAAGGTTCTCTGTGTTCACCTACTCATCTTTTCTCTCCCATAACCCCTGGGAACCACTAATATATTTATTACTTTCATAGTTTTGCTGGAATTTCATGTAATTTGAACCATGATCTGTAGCCTTCATGTTGTCTGTAAGTTTATTTCATGACTTTCCAGAGACTGATAGCTCATTTTTAAAGTAGAAGTTAATAATCTATCACATGAATATACTCCCATTTATTTAACCATTTTCCATTTTGATATGTCTTGGTTGGCTTTATATTTAAGCAATCAAGCTGCTATAATAATTTGTGAAGATTTTGTGTGTACTAAATGGTTTTGTTCATTTTTTTCTGTTTTGAAGAAACTTTATAAGAAATTCATTCTTTGAGCTCACATTGATGTAAACAACTTAATTGCAAGATACACCAAAGGAAAACATATAAAGAAGAATTCCAAAGAATTCCGCCAGTAGGCATATACCCCAACACATCTACACATGTATACATAAATGTGCCAAAGTATACATAAAGTATACCCAATGCTAACTTCCTGTCAGTGTTATTAATAACAGCCCCAAATGGGAAGCCATTTGATATGCATCAACGATGGATAAATTAATTACAGCATATCCATCAATGGCATAGCATAGCAATGGAAAGAAACGAATAGCTGTAGGATAGAAATCTCTACCTCATGGACTCCTAAAGCTTTGTAGATATACATCCACACATATACTACAATTTAAATACATTTATGAATATCTTAGAGCAACTAGACCTCTGTAGGGAGAATGATTAATTTCCCATTCTGCTTAGTACAATGATTAAAGTGTGTACTCCTTGGGGGATGGAAAGACATTTCCGAACACTGGCTGTTTGTCTAGAGGACCCAGGTTTGATTCCTAGCACACACATGGTGTCCCACAACCATCCCCAACTCCAGTTTCATGGAATCTGCTGTCCTTTTCTGAACTCCACAGGCACCAGGCACACAGGCGGTACACACCCCCACACAAGCAGGCAAGACACTCATATACATACTATGAAATAAAATAAGTCTAAAACAAATTTTAAGTAAAATAAAATACATGCTCCTAGGATTGGTCAAGAAAGAGTCCAAAATAAAACGAGAAGCATTGGATGCATACTTACAATTAAGAAGAAAAACGACCAAATGCCACTATTTTTTCTGCCATTACGAAAAATGAATGAAATCACATATGTTAGGAAAACAAGAGATGACGCATATCCAATACTGCACAGGATCTGAAAACAGAGACAGTCCGGTTACATAGATGAATACCATTTAAAGGTAATCAGACCTGCCCCTCCACTCTTTAAAGTACTAGTATAGGCAATTTTAAGTTCTTTGGATTAATAATAATAATATTGGTAGGTGATGCTAGGCAGGAAGAAAGGGAATGAAAAGGGCTGCTGCTATCTCCTTTCCAGGCACCATTTGAGATAGGAATACCAACACATCTGTTTCCTCTCAAATGAACGGCCTACTGATGGTTGCTACTGCCCTAGTAGATAAGGAATTTTAAATTTTAAGAATGTAAAAGAAGGCAAAACAAAACGTGTCTAAATTGCTTGTAACACATTTTCAAGCACTAGGCTTGGCTTGATAAAAAAATAATAATAATAATCGATTAATGAGAAGCTTCATCTTTAAGGCACAGCATTCCGCAGCTCTCTACAGTTCCCCCTTTTTGTTTTAGACGCATCAGGCAAGAGTAGAGGTCTGATCCCTGATATTAGAAATAAATTGGGACTTTGTACCGATGTTCATTTAGGTGTCATCCACCCAAAGAGCATCAGACCCGTCCGATACCTTTTTCTCAGAGGCGGGACCTGGGGTATCAACCCGCATGCAATCAGACATGCTCTTCTCTGGGTCCAAAGCGGCTGACCCTGAGTGCAGTGCTTAGCCTCGCGTCCTGAGCGTAACATTTTAGCTTTTTATGGTATCCAACCATGCTTGGGGCGAATGTCCTGCTTCAATGGCTGTAAAGGCCTGAATGATCATGGCTGCATCACACTGTTGTGAGACTCTAATCTTGCATATATACCACAGGCAAACCAAGGAGACCAACACCAGAAGGCCTGCTAACGCTCCCATGCCTGCCCATTCCTTCAGATGATTCATGGCTCAGCAATCCATGATGATAATCCTGTGGCTAGTCCTGCGTCCACTCTGGTAGAATTTACTGTGACCAAGCGGCAGAGAATGAGACATGGCAGGACACTTAGTCCTAAAGGGACCACACCTCCCCTCAAGGCTCACACATCACTGCAGAAGAGGGGGTGAAATGAGTGTAAGACTCTGAGGTGGTAGCTGAAACCTCTGGACACAGCCAGGCAGCTGCCCATATGAACTCACAGGAGTTTTGGTAGCACACACCAGATCCGTTCAGACCCAAGGCAGACTAAATCCCAACATGGAAATAGGGTTAGGCATACAATTCCACCCCAAGCCATGGAGTACTGGTAATTATGAGCTGCTGAGAGATGGTGTTTTCTAAGAGTGTAGTCTGGTAAGTGGCATAATCTCCAGTGGAGAACCACACTTGTAAAAATACTTGGGTAGCACAGGTTGGTCTTGATACTCCATTGCTAAGCTACAGACCCAGTAATATTATCTTTCTTAGTTTTAAAATTATTTTCCAAAAGGAACTATTCAGCTTTAGTCTAAGTATTTAAATATACTACTTTTCTTTCTAAATTTATTTACTCTTCAAGCACATTTTGTAGTAAGATATAAAACCAGAGCAGTAGCTATGTTGGCTTCCCTTCAGAACAGGAGTCATATTGTCCCATACCCAACTAAAATAGGTCTCCATTTTTAGCTAAATTTCTGTTTTCTAAACTTGATGTACCTTACAAAATATAATTGTTAACCTGCACTGAATTTATGACCTCATGATTCATCACTGCCCCTTGCCTTGCTGAATTCATGACCCCATGGTGTAGGACTGCCTCTTGGCTTGCAAAATATTTTCTTTTCAGGATACCTTGATCTACACCTGTGACCGCCAACCCCATGGTGTGTGACTCTCCACCTACACGATGTATATTCTTGCTTTTTCACTGTATTCTTCCTGATAGCCAATTATCTCACTCCTATAAATGTGCCTGTAGATGTTTTCTGTTAATCTTACAGCATTACCCTGTAAGGATAATGCTGTAAAAGGACCTCAAAAAGCTAGCCTGGGGCTACTCTCTAAAACCCCAATTTAGGGTGAGACAGTCCAGGGTGCCACGTCCCAGGTACACTTTTAAAATAAAGCTTGCTTTAATTGCTCAATCATGAAGGTGGTTTTTCTCCTCCCATAATTGGGATTAACAAAGTCTGGGTGGGTGAATTGGGGAGGAGCTGAAGGGCAGGGTGTAAATACAATCAAAACATGTATGAAAGTCTGAAAGAACTAATTTAAAGTAAGATTAAAAAAAAAAACAATAAAACATTGCTGTCCCCTTCAATAGGGAGTAACAATCCTTGGGTTGCTTCCAAGTAACAATCAGGTTCATGATAGGAGATTCAAAATGGCCAAACAAGAGCAACATTAAAGGGTAAGCTGACAATATACGGTGTTCCCAGTTGGTTGTTCTTGGCCCAAAGCTAACACAACTTAAATGAAAGCCAGTAGTTAATGCAGTTAGTTATATATCAGACCCCCAGAAAAACTGACAGGTTTTCAAGGCTAAGTCAAATAGTATTAGTGTGCGATCGTTCCCAGAGAGCTGCTTTCGAGCTGATTTTATGCCAAAACAACTCTCCACCCTGAAAAGGGACAGTTTTTGTGTTCTATCAATGAAAGGTTAATAGGACAAGGACTCTGCTCATCTCATTCTTTCTCTTTTCACAGTGTTTTCACTTAGCCGCCGAGGTCTATCTTTTCACTTGTAATCTATTAAAGTTTAACTCTCTCTCTCCCTTTGCTCCAGATCCCCTCTCTTGGCAGCTGATATTATTTCCAGCTTGCATGTGATTTTACCCCAACAGATATTCTCAAGTTCCTTTCAGAGTAACTTTTATAATTCTTTTATCAATGTGACCCAGATAGAACCTGCAAAGGGAATTCTTTGACCCAAGGAAAGGACAGTCTAGTAAAACTTCATTCCAAAATGTAATCATTACTAAATCTTTACCACTTACCTGAATTAACAGGTTTTCAATGAGGAATATGATCTCCTCCTGGCTAAAAATACAGTCCATTATTTGCATGAGAAGGAGAATCAGGAAGTACAGGGGAATGTCCACGAGAGCCTGTCCACACCAGTAAGCAGATGGGTAAAGGCCTGAAATCCACAGCTGGGAAAGGACCTTTTTCTGATAAAAGCAAACAAACATACATACAAACAGAAAGATCCTTGTAAAAATCCCGAAAAGCTGAGACCAGGAAAACTAGAAATGTGTAATTGCAGCAGCTATTTTTACTATATCCATTCAGTGGTTGTTGCATTTGTTTGGGAAGTGACATTACCATTCACCACAGCCCACACAAGAGAGACTGATACTATCCCAGGTTGAAACACAGATCGACCCAACTCTTCCTAAGGGTGTTCATCCAGGACTTAGGCATTGCTGAGTACTGTCAAGAATATTGATGTTAATGATAGGTCCTTATTAAACACTTTTTTATATTTAATTTTATTTGATTAAAAGAGAGAAGCTGTTGGGCATGGTTCTTCAGCAGCTGTCAGACTCTTATGCTTGGGTGCTTTGAGCAGTGATAGTAACTCTAGTTCCAGGGAATCTGACAGCCTCTCCTTACTTGCACGGACACTATATGGACATGATATATAACATACCTGCAGGCAACCTCTCTTACACTTAAAATAAGTCTTTAAAAAAATATGAAAATAAAAGCTGACCCAGTATCCATGGGATTCATGAGAAACAATAGACTAGGTACAAGTTAGAGGAAAAGGTATTCCCTTTAACAGTGTTCATTCCTAGTGGAAAAGAAGCAGTTAACAAATGAGAAAAGTCCTATGAGCATAAGTGCCGTTCATATGCTTCTTGAAAGAATTCATACGGCAGTGATGGGTGTCTATTCAGACTTGTTAAACAGGAAAAAGGTTTGGGTTAAAATTGTTTTTGTGTTGCGATGTGAGTAATGAGCTGTCTGCTGTGCAAAGAAAAGGGGGGAAGATAGGACAATGGGTCTCAGAGAATAATTAAAAGTTGCCATTTACTACTGGTTGTTGGTATTTTTCCTGCCTAAGAAAAATGCATTTCATTAATATTTTGACAGCCTATTATTGAAATGATCAATTATACATTGCAGCAAACACACATTTTCGATTTTCTACCTGGGTGTACATCCATGTTCATAAGATTCAAAGGAAATTTTTTTCTGGGTACAAAAGATATCTGAAGACTTTAATACTTCTTACTTTGTAGTCACGGATGCTGCCCATGGCGATGTAAGGTGTGAGACTGGCAGCCATTGGTATCCAGGAGAATGCACTGCTCATGTACCCATGCTCATAAAGCATATGCTCCTGAAACCATGCAGAAATGGTGAGCAGAGAGAAAGCAGGCCTCTGGTTCATTCGTACTGTCTTCACTATATCAACTGAAGAAATGAGCTAAGCTACCCCCTCATAGCCAGTCTTCCCAAAGTCCCGTCTGTAGCATGAAGCACCCATCTCTTACTCTAAGATAATAGCGTTTCACACACCAATAGCATTTATATCTATGCCTATATTTAACTATCTCTCCTTCTACAAACACACAGACTATAGATAGATACAGACAGAAAGATAGATAGATAGATAGATAGATAGATAGATAGATAGATAGATAGATAGATAGATTGATAGATAGATAGATAGATAATGTTCTTGAAACACCAAATGGAAAAGATGTTTTATTTTCTATTCTCATAAACTTGTGCCAAAGCTGCTCAGTTGAACATTTATAAAGAGTTATTCTTCTGCTTCTGAATAATGCAAAACATTTTCAGGGACCTGGCATATAGAAATTAATAAGTACATAAATGTTAGACAATAAGTCATCTGAAAGCGGTTTACCCGAGGACAAGCTTTCACTGTAGCAAAGGTGACATGTGAGCTTCCAAAGGAGCAGGGGGTGGGGATAATATTTCCACCCAGTTATGACACCTACGTACTAAAACAATGACCAGCATGGCGCTAAACTTCGAAGGATGCAAGAGTGCCACTCACATCCTGTTGGTGACCAACAGCTGCCCAATTGAACTTAACGTCCATTCAACTTATCCCTGGTACTGGAAACTCAACCAACTACCCAGGACTAGCAAAGGCATGGTTCTTAGAGGAGAACCCACAACCAACTTCACTAAACTAGTCTAATTTCTAACCACATTCTAAATTTATCTACATATAAATCTAAGGTCATCTCAGCTAGTAGTTAGTATTTTGTGTGTGTGTGGTTAGTGTCTATCTTATTTGTTTAATTTGATGTCTATCTTATTTATTTCATTAATTTTTCAAGACAAAGTCTCACAATATAGCCTGGACTGACATCAAACCATGAATCTACCTCCTGAGTGCTGGGATTAGACGCTTGTGGCATCAGAAAAGGAAAGAGGTGTTAGGGCTGGGACAAGGTGACAAATTTTTGTAAAGAAAATGAAATAGCAAAGCAAAATTTTCATCTCCACCCACGTCTCTTTATGCCACAAGTTAACACTGTAGCATTTGAACTGAACAAAACTCTGAAATTTGTTTGATGAATGTTTTCCTTTTTCCACCTTATATTGAAAACGGGTTCTTTTCTCATACAATATATTGTGATGATAGTTCCTCCTCTTTCTGCTCCTCCCCACTGGATCTATCTCCTTTCTGTCTCTCATTAGAACAGGCTTCTAAGAGATAACAATTAAGTATGCAAAATGAAATATGAGACGGAGCAAAAACAATCATATCAAAGTTGGACCTGGCAACCCAACATGAGGAAAAAAGTCCCAAGAGCTGGCACATTCTTAATAACAAAGTGATTTTAAAAACAATGGAATAGGCTCATGGCATCATTTTCTTTTCTTTTTTTATAATTTTTATTTTTTTATATTAATCACAGGTTATTTACTTTGTATTCCAGCTGTAGCCCCCTCCTTCATTCCTTCCCAATACTACCCTCCCTCCCTCATTTCCTCCCTGCCCCTTTCCAAGTCCACTGATAGGGGAGGTCCTCCTTCACTTCCATCTGACCCTAGCTTATCCATGTTTGTAGCAGCTTTATTCGTAATAGCCAGAACCTGGAAACAACCCAGATGTCCATCAACGGAGGAATGGATACAGAAATTGTGGTACTTTTACACAATGGAATACTACTCAGCAATTAAAAACAAGGAAATCATGAAATTCGCAGGCAAATGTTGGGATCTAGAAAAGCATCATTTTCTAAGGCAAAAGAAATTCAACACAGCAAGGTAAAATGGAAGAGTTGAAGTACAACCCTTTCCCTGATCTACACACTCTTAGAGGATGTAAGCACACATGGACAGCATATCTTAAATAAGACAGTCAAAGAAATGTGGTATTTGATGTAATTGAGGAACTGCCTTTACATGAGATAGGAATATTGTAGTTGTTCTAAAAAGGCTCTTTATAAAAGAAAAATGTGTGTGTGTGTGTGTGTGTGTGTGTGTGTGTGTGTGTGTGTGTGTGCAGAGAATAACTTTTAAGAGTTCTCTCCTTGTGGGTCACAGGGGATTGAACTCAGGACATCAGGCTTGGCACAAACACTTTAACCAACTGAACCATCTTATCGACCACAGTGACTCTTTTCTTTGACAGACATATACAGTAAAATATGTATAGATAAATGATTGGATCTTAAATTTAATTCAAAATAATCTTAAGGCTATGTATTATAATAATTTAATTGGCTTGTAAATGTGGGAGGTTATTAAATTGTCTGTTAATGTCTTTGAAACTTTACATAATAGTTACCTTTAAAACAAGAACTATTCCTGTGGTTATAATCACTCTAATCTTATCAAAGGTGAAAGTTCTGTGCTGAAGTCTTCTTTTAATGCATGTCCAAGCAAAACGGTACTAACAGCAATAACGATAAGAACTATAGATTTTGAGCAAATTGCCTACATATTCGTGCCTCATTTTCTGCCCTTATGCTGCCTTAATTAAGTGAGCCAGGTGCACACATTGGCCACACTTACCACAGCAGAAATCCTTGTGGTGAGGTTTTGTTTGTTTTGTTTTGTTTTTACACTCTGTGAAATACTGCATAAGGACTACAAAAATCAAGTTGATCTTTCTGAGAAGGATGCATAGTCAAACACTGAAAACTTCTGCTATTGAGCTATGTCCCACCATCAGGGTTCCATGCCAAAGATTTTCCAATTAGCTGAGTTTCCTGCAATCTCATTGCCCCCAAGC
The DNA here is from genome assembly GCF_030254825.1 of Meriones unguiculatus. NCBI lineage: Eukaryota > Metazoa > Chordata > Mammalia > Rodentia > Muridae > Meriones > Meriones unguiculatus. The sequence continues at coordinate 11,885,936 of NC_083355.1, read as the reverse complement.
CGTACTGTTTATACTTTTTTATAATCGTAGCCAAGCAGTGCGTTTATATATGATATATAATATCATATATAAATATTATCATTAGTTCATAAAAATTGTTATGATTTTTTTTCTTGCATTACATTCTTAAAAACATCCCAGGTCTTCATTTACTTACTTCAAAAAACGTGCTTCTGTCCGTCTGAATGCGTTCTGAAGAATTAAAAATTCCAAGCAGTCCATTACTAATGATATCCATGAGGACTGGAAAGCAGTTTAGCCTTTTGGCATTACATGCTATTGAAAACCTGAGATCCTAAAATATAATGAATATTTCTTAATTCTCATAAAACAACTGTAAAACTTAATGGCAGATTATGTTAGAAAATAATTGAAATCACTGATTCTATAGTTAAAAACAAGAGCAGAAAAGCAACATTGCCATTATCTGTGTTATTTAAATTTCCAACATAACTGAAAGGAATTCAGCACTTTGATATGGATTTCTACACCACCACCTCCAAACACCAACCTCATGACTCTCTGTGCCCAGAATCTCACAGAGTTAAATAAATCAAGTGATGTTTAGTAGCAATCGTGGCATGAATGTTAGGGGCTACCAACCACCCTGACTGGATTTAAGACCCACCCCATAAATGGCTCTCTGACCTGGCACTGTTATCAGGAACAAGAACCTGTGGCTAGATAGGTCACCGACCCTACAAGGGAAAGTACTACAATTTTTCTGCTAAATGAACACAGTATTATATTGACTTCTAATGATTTAGCTGGATATGCTATATCCATAAATTAGTGCCTCTCTCAAACCCTTATCAAAGAAACTTCTTGCAGTAGGTGGAAATTAACAATAGTCAATGGTCAAAATTAACCATAGTCAATGTGCAGAGACTATGAGACTGTGAAGTTCTTGGCTCTAAATGAAACATCTTATCAGATACTCTCCCCTAAAGGGCTGAATAATCTTCAAGGAAGGGGGGGAGGAGAGAAAGTTTGTAAGAAAAGAGGTGAAGGATGACAAGGAGAAGGTGTTTTCTGAACACAACAGGTATAGTACACACGTGAACTGTAGTTGTGACAGCCTGCACAAAAATCCATGCAAACTCAAGCCAGAAGAAATCTCAGCATGGAGTGGGAGTTCCACTCCTAGTTGAAGAGCTATTCCCATTAGATAGCTGCTGGGATAGGAAAAGTCAGTTTTCTTTAAGGGTATGATACCTGGTAGGTCAACCATACTCTAAAGCAGGCCCTATACCCAAGAGTAGGTAGGAGATTCAAACTGGACCTGATGGGTAGTTGAGAAATAGAAAGATAGATAGATAGATAGTAGATACATACCATACATACATACATACATACATACATAGAACTTGAAGTTGCATGGATAGAGGGGCAAAGGATTAGCAGAATATGATCAAAATATAATTTATGAAATTCTCAAAGAACTGATTAAAATATTATACTAAAAAAACCTCCAAGAATCTAAGCAAGAGATATGAGTGAGTGAGCGGTACAGAGATGCAGCAGACTGAAATTCAAGTCCTAATCTAAACTGAGTAGTTAACTTCAGCTCCACTTATAATACAGTTTAAAATAACTAACAAAACAGGATTTAACTGATAAAAATTTTAAACTACTGTTAAATTCCTTGATGGTCATATTGGAGCCAGCAAGCATGTAATTACAGCTGAGCTTCTCTTACAAAAATGGGGAGAATCTCATTTGTATTAAGTCAGTCTTTCGTGTCAGTTAATTTGAGCTATTCGAATTGTTGCTCCACAATCCACCTTTGGTGAACACAGCCACCAGAGGCTAACATACCTTTCCGTTACCCAGCACCGTGATAGCGCCATTGTATGTTGCCTCGTCCGTACCATTTCTGGTCCCCAGGGCATCCATGTCTAATGCTATGCTCTGCTGTCTTAGTGAATGCACAAAGTTATCGATGCTTGAGCCTACCATGAAGGCAAATCAAAGAAAGCAAAGGTAAGTCAACTAGTACAAAAACCAACAAAACAATTAAAAGACATAACTCAAGGCATGTCATTATTGCCTGCAGATAGCCTTAAAAGGCTGAGGACAAAAATCCATTATGTTAATCATGTGTGTGATAAAGATTCTTTACATACAGTCTAAACTTTATTAGTATTTCTAGTATTATATAATGTCTAGGAGTATAACTCAGTAGTAGAACACTTCCTAGAATTCACGAGACACTGGGTTCAAAACCCAGCAGCACAAAAAATAAAAGTAAAAACAAAACCACAATTAACAAACCAGCAGTATGATCTTTGATGTTGTTGGTTTTGATCTTCTTATGAATTTGGAGAATTTTGTTCTCAGACCCCAGCAATATAGGAATTGATATAGCCCAGAATGATTGGGTAAGATCTCAAAGACCAGCCAACACTCTGCTCTTTCTAAGACCTCTCTGGTTGTTTTGGTAAAAGCCCTAGCATTCGCATAAACTTCAACAAATGTGTTTCTAAAACAAACTCTACATTTGTGGGGAGGGGTTTGTAATTAACTTTCTGTTTGGCCAAACGTTTTCTAAAATAAACAGAAACTATTTTTTTTTGTTCCTATTTGCTCTGCCACACCCCCAAAAAAGTGTGCTTGGATGTTTACCCGTTTTATTGATGATGAGCAAGTGGGTCAGAGGATCCTGTGGCGGCTGTCCTGGTGAGAGGAAATACATACTTGGAGACAGTCCCCACGCGTAGCTTTTGTGGTATAGCTCATAGACTAGATATTCCAAAAGTTGGGGGAGGATGCTAATGCCAAAAAGCAATGACCTATGTGGGGGGAAATAAATATTAGAACAGTAATAATTAATAACCTACAGCAACTTTTGTGGGGTTCTAGGTTTCAGTAGATTATGGATAGTTGTCAAAACCCAGGCATAGGGGATGCTCAAATCATGTTGCTTCCTCCTCCTTCTTCCTTCTAAAATGCAATGGTATAGCAAGCATTACCTACTCCTGCTTGCGACATTTCATGTGGGCCTTCCAAGTCGCTGATTCTGACTCCTTGATTTCTGTTTTAGAAAGGGTATCATGTCATCCAGGAAGGCCCTGAATTCGCTCTGTAACTGAGAATGACCTCAGCCTTTGTCAGAGAAGCCCCCTCCTTGCAAATGACAAATGGTGAGTGTAGAGATTCATGGCTGCACAGGATGTGGGCCCATCCCCAAACAAGTCACTGACAGCACCTCCTCTAACACTTGGGGAAGATTGCAGGAGAGGGAGCCAGAAGTAGGTAAGATGGTGTAAAGGAGTATAAAACGTAGGTTCTGGGGTACGTCCTTAAATGTGACTATGAACTCAGACACCTGGGTCACCCTGGTCTTGGACGGGAACCTACTTGACTGTGAAGCAGAGCATATTTCTTCTTAATAAGCATGTCGCCTCAGGTGTTTTATTACAGTAATAGAAAGACGATACAAGTACACGTCTCGTTTATTTTAACATGTGCAAACATTAAACAAGAGGACTGTGTGCAGGAGGGCTTGGGAAACCTTCTGAGTGTAGAGTTAGGTTTGGCCCTGGAGGCAGCACTTATCAATGAGGTAAGTTTGTTACAACAGGGGGTTTGTACAACAGGCACTAGATGCCGTTGGGAAGTTAAATGAGAGACGCGCAGAGCCTGGTACCCGGCCTGTGGCAGGAATACTGACAATAACCTGAGTTTCAGGATGCTGATCTGTCATGAATTTCAGTTTCCAAGCCACATGGTAGTGAAGGCAATTCCTTAAAATAATTCCTGTCTATCATCCATTTATCTATCTATCTACCTACCTACCTATGTATCTATCTATCTACCTATCTATTACCTATCTATCATCTATAATCATCTATGGGTCTATGTATCTATCAATCATCTATGTATCATCTATCTATCTGTATAACTATATATAATCTGCCTCTCTCCCTCTACCCTTCTTCTCATATAATACTATGGAAAGTGCTAGGAGATTCTGGTGTCTTGAGAAAACAGAGAATGCGGTCTTCGGTAAGGACAAAATCTGTGTGCGATTAAAATAATCCCAAACTTTATATTTTTTATTACATATCCCAAGGACAGGTCCTCATCCCCCCACACACACCTCAAGACAGGGTTTCTCTGTGCAGCCTTGTCTGTCCTGGATTCATTTTGCAAACCAGGCTGGCCTTGAACTCCACCTGCCTCTCGACTCCCCAAATGCTGGGATTACAGGCGTGCTAAGGGCAGGTATTTTAAATAAAATGCAATAACTGTAATTTATTCTGTTTTTCACATTGTGCTCTCAGCCATCCAGAGACTAGGTACTCACAGGGTCACCAGGCTTTTCCTTTCTTTCTTGAGTGTGAGGAAGCGAACCTTTGCAATTGCACAGAGCTGCTGCCTCCACAGTGCCATGCCGCTCACTGTGCTTCCTGCTGGATCTAGGGACAGCACTCCCTCCAGCTCAACAGGGCTTCCCACATCTTCTGGCCCATTGCTCTGTAACTGCCCACCAATTCCAGCATCTGAAACATACGGTCACCTATAAGATGCCAGTTTATTGTGCACTGCTTAACTTTCCTCACAACCGTTTACTCAACAGCAAGTTCCAGCTTTAGTGTTGGGAGCAAATATGCAATCTAATCCATGGTTATATTACATGGCAGCTACTGAGGAAATGGAAAAGAAGCAAAACCATTTGCGAGAATAAAAGAGAAATATTGTAATTTTTTAAAAGACATGTGCAGCTTTCTATGACAGATTCTAGGAAACACATAAAAATAAACCTATACAGATGTTTCCTTGTGGCAAGAGATAAATTACTTAATGTTTCTGGCCAAGGTGACAAAGCTAACACATACAGAGGCCCTTCCTGCCCTTCGAGAACGTAAAGATGGTAGACATAAAAAACTTTATACAGCCACATTTTAAAACCTAGATAGATAAAGCTACACTTCTTTTTAATAGAAACCTAGGACAAATAAGATTTCCAGAAACTTGTAAAATCTTTACAAGCTAAGGACTGGGTAAGAGGCAGTCGTACAGCCCTTGCCTAACATAATACTGAAAAATAGAAGTGTGCAGCGGAGTGTGGTGGTACCTGTCTTTAATCCCAGCACTCGGTGGGCAGAGCCAACCAGATCTCTGTGAGTTCAAGGCCGGCCTGATCTAGAAAGCAAGCTCCAGGACAGCCAGAGCTACTCAGAGACACTCTCAAAAATAAATGAATAAATTCATTGATTTTAAAAAGCATACACACTAACCTATGTACCAAATATGAAATGAAAAGAGGAAAAAATGGATTGATTAAGATGTTTGGCTGATACATAAAGAGCCAAAGGCAACAGAATGAAATATAAAGGCAGATAAAAAGCCAACACAGTAAGATTAATATGCACAACAAAGAAATGTCTCAGAGACCGTCATTAAGAAAGAGCTCCCCAAGGACTGACAAACTGACAGCAGGCCTTAGGGCAGCAATGGAATCCTGAAAGCACCAGAATAAAAGTCCAAGAAAAGTAATTCCCAACATTGTTTCTAAGTTTCTCTCCCCCACAGCTTCTTATGTTCAGATATCATGACACTTCATAATTATCGTCTATTCTATGAGGACCTAGAATAGTACATTGTCATCTTCTATACATCTGTATTTCTCATTTACTTCAAGTTTTCCCAAGGCTGGTGCCAACACAGTCATGCATATCATCATCTCATTCAAAGCTCCCTTCCATACCTGATTCATCAGTCACTGCCTTCCCTTCTAATTTCAGGAATACCTCATTCAGCGTTGTTATGGAAACACCATAATTCTCAATGCCTTGGTCAGAACACCTATCAAGATCCCTGTAAAGGTCTGAAAATAAGAACAAAAGCAATTGGGTTACCTCACTCAGGGTGGTGACCTTTTCTAGTTCCCACCATTTGCCTGAAAATTTCATGATTTCCTTGTTTTTAATTGCTGAGTAATATTTCATTGTGTAAATAAACCACACTTTCTGTATCCATTCCTCAGCTGAGGGACATCTAGGTTGTTTCCACATTCTGGCTATTACAAATACAGCTGCTATGAAAATGGATGGGCAAATGTCTTTACTGAATGGTGGGGGATCTTTTGGGTATATATGCCCAGGAGTGATATAGCTGGATCTTAAGGTAGCACTATTCCTAATTTTCTAAGAAAGCACCGGATTGATTTCCAAAGTGGTTGTAGAAGGTTACACTCCCACCAGCAATGGAGGAGGGTTCCCCTTTCTCCACACCCTCTCCAGCATGCATCATCCCTTGAGTTTTTTATCTTAGCCATTCTGATGGGTAATGAGGTGGAATCTCAGAGTCCTTTTGATTTGCATTTCCTGGATAACTAAGGATGTTAAGCATTTCTTTAAGTGTTTCTCTGCCTTTAGATATTCCTCTGTTGAGAATTCTTTGTTTAGCTCTGTACCCTATTTTTTAATTGGATTACATATAGGCTGCTCAGTTTCCAAGTGGGTTCCCTAGTAAGGGGAACAGGGGCTGTCTTTGACATGAACTCAGTGTCTGGCTCTTTGACCACCTCCTCCTGGGAGGTGCAGCCTTACCAGTCCATAGAGGAAGTGATGCAGTAAGTCCTGATGAAACCTGATAGGCTATGGTCAACTAGAAGGGGAGGAGGTCCTCCCCTACCAATCAATGGACTAGGGGACTAGGGGAGGGGCATAGGAGAGAAGAGGAAGGGAGGGTGGGACTGGGAGGAGATGAGGGAGGGGCCACAGCAGGGATACAAAGTGAATAAATTAAAATAAATAGATAGATAGATAGATAGATAGATAGATAGATAAAAGAACAAAAGCATATTACCATATAACTTATAGTGAGATAATGATATCTTTCAAAATAAGAAAATATTGATCACAAGCTACACGTACTTTTATCATAAACTTATATCAGTGTTCACATACTTGTAAAAACCTATCTATAGACTATATTAGTTTCCATGGGTTTCTTCAGCATCGAGGTACAACATCAACATTTATGCTTCTGTATTTAAAAAACTACTCGGTTTTTAAAAAATTGATTGTTGTGTTTAAATTTTTTAATTCCAGAGGTTGGAGAGACAATTCAGTAGTTAAGAATAGTTGCTGCTCTTGAAGAGGCCTCAGGTTCTGTTCCCAGCACCCACATGACAGCTCACAGACACTTGTAACTCCAGGTCTGGGGGACCTCATACCCTCTTCTGGCTTCTAGGAGCAACATGGATGCACATGGTACACAGATATGCATGGAGGCAAAACATTCATACACACATTAAGGATATATTGTTTTTCTCTCTCGAATTATTAGTGGTGTATGTGTGAATGTGTGTGTGTGTATATGTGTGTATGTGTGTGTGTGTGTGTGTGTGTGTGTGTGTGTGTGTGTGCATGTGTGTGTTTCACCATATAGGCCAAAAGATGCCTCCTGCAGCTGTAGCAACAGGTAGTTATGAGCTGCTTAATATGGGTGCAGGGAAGTGAACTTGGGTACCCTGGAAGAGTAACAAGCACTCTAACCCCTTTCATTCCGTGTTCAATTCTCTTGTGAGGGTGTTTAATTCTAAACTTTGATTAAAGAATAATAACGAGAGGATAAATATTTATTATTTTAGGTTAAGATTAGTTAAGAAACCATAATAACAAATGCAAAGACACTGACATTTAAAAAAATAAGTAATTTCTGTGAACTCTGTGAAAAGTACAAATTATGAAAAGGACAGAGTAGACTGAATGTACAGGATGCCTTTGTGTTTTCCCTGGAAGACATTCAATCTGTTTATATGCTCTCTCTTCCTATTCCTCCTATCCCCTTTTCTCTCCTTCCCTCACTCCCTTCTTTCCTCCTTTTCCTTCTAAATCTGATATGAGAATTACAAAAATGTACTGAAATAGGGTCCATCCATGTAAAAGATTAGCAGGCCATTTTAAGAATGTTTAAGTGATTCTGATAACTGAAGTTATCATAATTATATGCTAAAGCAAAATAAGTGAGTTTCTTAAATCCACTTTCCACTTTTCATTTAAATGATGCGGTACTTCAGAATGCATTTTAAGAGATGGTCAAGTAAACCATACTGTTCAATCTTCATGAAGATTTCATCTTCAGAATGATGATGTATCTCAAATGCGTCACGTGTACATCTAAGATGAAAACCGCATCCCTGTTTCCAAGATGAGTTTATTTCTTCCCTTTTTAAATATATGAAATTTTACTTATCATTTGAAGATTCCATACATGTATACAATGGATTTCAATCATATTTACTGCCCAGCTCTCTGCTCCAACTCCTCCCAAATACATGCGGTACTCCTATTGTGTCTTCTATTATGACGAAATGATCCTTGAAAGAAAAAACACTGCCATTTCTGGTATTCTGACCTACGGGTGGATCATGATTTGAAACAACAGCACCTATTCTCTTTGCCTTCTGGTGGCACATCCTGCTTCCTGGTATCTCAGAGGTAGGGAAACAACAAAGCAACCACATGTCAGACATGGTCCCTTCATGCACTGTTGATGTTTAGCATTTTAACAATATGTTTAAGCGTTTTGCATGACCATTTAGCTATCTGAACAAACTCACAAAGCTTCCTTCTACCACATAACTTGTTCAGGATTACCTGGAAATTTGTTTGTCCTCTCCAGGGGCAAGATATAGACCAGTTTTTCTTCACTTTTTGCAGTCAGTCTGGCGTCAGGAATGTGCTTTTTGACCAGTGATGTTATAGTCTCTGGATCACATGTTTCATTCAGATGCAAGCTAACATTAAGAAAGAGTAAGATAAAGTCATTTTTATCTAGCACTGTCTCTAAAAACAAACTTCTTATGTAGTATATGTTTGCTGCTTCATGAATATTCACGAGACAAAAAAATGTGTATTTCAGAGAGAGGAACTAGATGCGTTGATACTAATATTGTCCAACCTTAATCTGTGCAACATAGCAGAGGCAGTAGTAAAAGGGAAGATAAGACTCATTTTAGGTAATTCAAGGACAGTCATTTGAAAAACAACAACAACAAAATCACCCAGTCCTGGCGGGGGTAAAGTAAATGGGAATATTTGATATGTCTCCGTCTACTAGGAAAACCCAATTATGAATTCTCCTTTTTCAGTAATGCATGAGCTCTGCAAACACTTGAACTTGGTGAAAGCAAAATGGAGATAGTCTGTACGGTCATTTAGAACATAGTATTGACATCGTATCATGTGGGTCCCAGAGCCCAGGTGAGCCAGACACCATCTCTGAGGATCAGAATTCTCATCTATGAGATAAAGAAAAATGCAGCTCTGAAATCAACTTCCACAGATGGTGTGGCTCAGTATTTGTGAGATGGTGCTTGGTCTTTCATGAAGGAAACTCTCAATACACGCTAGACAATCACTTTGTCTATGTATTTTCATAATAGCTGAAGTCTTTAATATTAGTATATGTACTTCTTCTTTATGAAATTTGGGGGTTTTGAAACACCTTTGTTGGTCACATCCACTGAAATGTACTCAGGTGACAGAGTGACCTAAGGTGACATATCCCTTGACCGGTTACATACACCTGAAGTCAGTTTGAAAACTGTGCTTTAAAAGTGCTGTACCTAGCACATATCAAAGACTTTAAGTAGAAGAAATTCAGTCCCTTCCCTAAAAAAGCTTACAGTAGAACAATAATACAAGAGGAACTAAAAAAAAAAAAAGTGAGTAAGAAGGAAGCTTTGTTAATTCTCTTAAGTATTCTGTACCCTGTCAAGTATTCTTACCATTACCATTACAAAAAAAATAAAAAATAAAGCTATTATTATTGTTGTTTTAGAAATAAAATTATTGAATAACAAAGAATTAAGTTTATTGGCAACAATTTGAATTAGTGCTTTCTAGATTCCATCACAGAGGATACCCATTAAGGAGAAAACATTGAGAAACAGCCTCCAAGAGATGGCTCTGCAGTTAAGAGCAATTGTTGCTCTTACAGGAGGATGTGGGTTTGATCCTGAGCATCCTTATCTGCTCACTCACAACCGCCTATAACTGTAGGCTTTGGGTATCTGATGCCTTATTCTGGCCTGTGTGGCACCTGTACACATACGCACATGCCCACACACACACACAAACACACACATACATATATGGGTAAGGTTTGTTTGTGGTTGAGTGTGATGAAGGAGGATGTAACATCATAAGACAGAAATAAGACAACTACGAAGACCTGCATAGACACAGAGAGAGCAATGAGTAGCACCTTTTAATTGGAGAGAAATTATTTAAGCCCCTTATAACACTGGATAATGCTGGCACTGTAGATTTGATGATTTAAGAAATCAAAGAAAGTAATAGTTGTATCTATTGAACCTCTAGGATGATGTGATTTTTTTTGTAAAGATCTACAATAATCATGTGATTATTCTGAGGAAGGTAGGAAAAATAAAGTCAGGGAGAACAGGAAGTATATTGAAATTATCTGGATGAACAGAAATATACTCTGAAATAAGATGAAAGAAGGATAAAGATATAAATAAATTACTCTCAGAAGGCAACATATTATGAAAACATTTTGCAAGCATTCTCTTTACACCTACTTTTGATGCTTAGATTTTCAGTGTCTATGATCCCATGTATGTATCTCATGTTCTTGCTATGTATCTCATAGTATCTCATGTTCTTGCTAAGAGCATGTGTAAGTTAGTTCTCGCATGTCTACTGAAGACAACTTTATAGCTCTAGCTCTATCTTGACCTAATACTGACAGCCCCTGTCACCAGTGTGTTCATCATGCATCTGCCTCCCATACTGCGAGCTGTACCTTAGATGATAGCCAATGCCCCATTTCTTCTTCAGGAACAGGGAGGAGCCTGCACACCTCAGTCTCCCGTTGGATATAAACACCTTCCTGTCTAGTTGGGAAGAACCAAAGATACACTGTATTAGTGATTTCTTCAGTGTCCATAGATGTGAAAATCAATACCTATGAGTAATTAATGTTTTATAAGCAAGCCATACTAGACCAGTGACATAGTAACTCTGACTTTCTTAGTACGCTGATAACTGAAATGATGAATTAGCTTTGCTTACTCTCTGAATATTTAGGGAAGTTATTCAGCAGCGTCTTTGAAGCCCACTGACGTCTGTCCACATGGAATAAAGCATGTTTGAGACAGTATTGTATGTTTTCCAGCCTTCACTTCCCTGTGATGAGATCATAATGCATCCATGGGACAAATTGCTCTGTCTTGGACACTGAGATTTAAATGGATGAGCGTAATTCTCCTCTGTTGGTTGTGGTTGTCCCTAGTGAGCTATGTCTAAGGGACCTGTTTGTCATTTATATTAAGTCCAACTTTCTCACTGTGAATCCCAAAAGAAAACTGTAGTTACCAGCCAGGATATCAGCCTCGTCCATGAACTGAGTGCTAACCACAATTACTCTGTTTCGCTTCCTCTCTTTCAGGAGGGTCCATATGCGATGCCTTGAAAGTGGATCCAACCCAGCGGTTGGTTCATCGAGTAGCAAAACCTGAACAGTAGAAAAGGTGACAGAGTCATTTGTTGCTCTGGGATAAGATTATTCTAAAAAAACACTGTAGGTGTAAAAGTGTTAGCATTTGTGCTTAAAAGTTTTCTTAAATTTACCATTTGAGAATTTACCCAATATGTTTCTGAGTCTCTACTGTGATTCCATGAGTGATTTTCATTTCCCTTACCTGAGGGTCTCCTAAAATGGCAATCCCAAAAGTCAGTTTTCTTTTTTGTCCACCGCTTAAATTCCGAGCGAGGCTGTCTTGAATATTTTCCATTTCTAAATCCTGTAAGACCTGTTGTACCTAAAAAAATAAGGAACGTTTAGTCTAAAATCTAAGATTTTTGTTTTGTTTTGTTTTGTTTTGTTTTGTTTTGTTTTGTTTTGTTTTGTTTTGTTCTTGAGACTAAGTCTCCCGATTGTAGTCCAGGCTGGCTTGAACTTCAGCAATATTCCTGCCTCGGCCTTCCACTTGCTAGGCTTACAGGCGTGATACACCATGGCTACTTTACCTTGTGCCTGACTTTAGATCATGAATGTGTATCGACAATGCGAGCACATCAAAATTTTATAGGTACCAATCTCGCTTTCATTGTTACAGGACAGTGGATGTGCTCATTACCTGTTGCTCCACTTCATGGGGCAGAATTCCCTTTATTTTAGCAAAAAGCCTGAGATTTTCTCTCACAGTGAGAAAACCAAACTGTACGTTGGACTGTGGACAGACTCCAGTGATCTCGGTGATGGTGTCAGAGGCACCCGTCTCTGAGATTGTGTGATTATAGATGGTGACAGAACCTGTACAGGGAAAGTCAAGAGTTATCAGGACGAGAAGTGTAAACTATGCCAATCACATGACTCACTCATGAATGTTTTGCCCATTTGCAACACACAGTGAGTGAAGTATTTGTTATGCATGAGAACTGGGGTTCAGATCTCCAGCACCATGTAAAACTTGAGTGTGTGTGAGAGAGAGAGACAGACAGACAGACAGCATACACCTGTAATTTTAGTTTTGGGAGGTCAGGTGGAAACAGGAAGACCCCTTGATCTCATTGACCACCCAGATAGCTTCATGTTAAGTGTAAAATCTTGCCTCAAAGAATCTGGTGGAGGCAATATGAAGACTAAAAACTTCCAGCTTGGATGGGAAAGGAGTTTCCAATGCCCCACCTCAAGCTGAGAAGCTAATTTCTTCTGAGATGGGTGGGGTACTTTGCTTTGTGTGTGAAAGGCACAGCCATTGGTAAGGTGCCTGTGTTCCAGAGGATGAACACACACACACACGCACACAGAGATATTAGAACAATATTCTAATCTGGCAGAAACATCAATTAATAACTTAATAATTACAAGTTACTTATATCCAGCACATTTCACAAATGTATACAATTATATAAAAATAAAGAAAACTTCTCAAATTTTTCTTCAGATGACATATGAAAACATAAAAATAGAATCTGCTGTTGGGGAAACATGTCATATAATTCAACACCTGCATACATTGCAAAATGTTTAAGAAAAAATCCAAATTCTTTTGTCTTAATGACATGATGCCCCAAGCTGAGTGGTGAAAGGCACAGATGACTTATTTGCCCTTGAGCTTGTCTTTGGATATGTGTCCTCTTACCTGTAGTTGGGGGTGACAGTCCACTGAGTGTATTTATCAAAGTGGTTTTCCCAGCTCCACTGTGACCAAGGAGAGCAGTAATCTGGCCTTCATATATGTCAAAACCCAGACCTGACATGATTTCAAAGATATTACATTCAGTACTTGCATATTTTATACTCTCCACAGTTTAGAATTTCTTGATACCTAGGTGTGTGTGGGTGCTAATTTTCAAAATAAAATCAACCTTAAAATTTGTCCAGCTGTCTGTAATATCTCATCTTTATTCCCACTGAAGTTTTACAAGTCTCTAAATCAAATACCTATGTTAAATGTAATTTTATTTTCTTACCTCTTAATGCTTCTACTTTTCCATGCTTTCCTGTATATTCCTTTTTAAGATTTTTGATCCTGAAAAAAAAAAAGGTTTGAGTAAATTTCAGATTTTAGGGAGGGTCAGATAAAACCTGGAGGTTCTTTATTTTGCACAGGCACTGTCAGAAGCATCCTGGGCATCATGAGTAGCAGCAACTCTGACCATTGAACCTCAACAGAACAAAAGTGGAGGGAGTAGGTAGCCTGTGGATACATGCAGCCATATGTTCAGATTGTGACAAATGACTGGAGATGAAAGTTGGAGATAAAGTCAATGGTGGGAGATCCCATAATGTGGGTGAAGGAAGTCACATCATATCAAAAAGACTTGAGCTTTGGAGTCAAAACACTCGTAAGTGAAGTCTGTCTGTATCATTTACACAGCTCCAGTACAAACGCAGACCTCACAGAGTACAAGTCTTCAATAATAAAGCAAGAATAACAACAATAATTATTTCATAGGGTTGATTTCCTAAGAAAACAAGAATTGCAAGAACCCAGGATACTTGAAGTTTCACAAGAAGAGAAAAGGAGAATAAAATGATGAGATGGTTGTAGAAGTCCATAGAAGTGAGCGTGTTGACACAACCCCCAAATCCCAGCACTTGGAACTGAGACAGGAAGTGTAGAAGTCTGTGGCCAGCCTGGGATACATCTTGAATCCCAGGCCAGGCTGCCTTACAAAATGTGATACTGTCTTAAAGAAAAAGGAAAAAAAGTATACAGAAGACTTTCAATGAGTTGAAGGTCTATTATGCTGCAGACCCTGGGCAGTCTACCTACATTAATTTTTTTTTTATAACAGCAAAGCAAAACATCAGGTGGGCTGTAGACAGAATCTGAGCAAAGATAAGGATCTTTGAGCTGTGTAACTGTTTGGAAGTCAAAGCACTGATGGCAGCATGTATTCCTGGGGTAGGGAGTGCAGGGGATTAGTCCCTTGCGGTTGTGTCATCTCTTTCCACCTTTTTGGGATGTCTCTAGTCTCCTTTCTGCATAACTTATGTTTTTGTTGTTACTGTTGTTGTTTTGTTTTTTACATCTTATCCACCAAGGAGAAGAATGAAAAGAAACAAAATGGATTATACAGAAAGGGGGTGAGAATGGGGGAGAAATGATATCACTGTCTATCACCAAAAGAACATCCGAGCAAAGTATGAAGAAGAAACGCAAGGATGATGATGAGGAAAGTGGAAAACAAAGTGCTTATTTGTTGATAGTTGTTATTGTACCAAAAGATATTAAGTATAAATGCGGAAGGAGGGATAAAAGATCACGCTATCGAGAGTGAGAGTATCATGCTGTAAGAACAGTGGGCTGGGAGGATGTGGGTACAGAGGGAATAAGAAGGAAATCGTTGTCCATCAGTACCTCGACCGGTAGGGGTCGCATCTGGGGTCTGTTCTCCATCGCACTTCCATGGGATTTATTTCTTACCTGATGGCTTCTTTCCCATGGAATTCTGGAGACACTGGTTCAAAGGAGTCATTCAGTGAAGGATCGGGATCTGTTTCATTCTCAAGGACCACACGATTAGCTCCTCTGTGTTGACACCAATGAGATGACTTCAGGAAAAACAATGGAGAATGCTGATGCCCATACTTACCTACATAACAGGAGGCAAGTAAGCATCAGGTCAGTCAC
This sequence comes from Meriones unguiculatus, assembly GCF_030254825.1. Taxonomy (NCBI): domain Eukaryota; kingdom Metazoa; phylum Chordata; class Mammalia; order Rodentia; family Muridae; genus Meriones; species Meriones unguiculatus. Next base: position 11,870,809 of record NC_083355.1, on the reverse strand, counting down.
CAGCTACTTCAGGGATTGCCTTCCATTTTGATCAGCACACCAATGCAACCTCTATGATTCTCAACCTGAGCCCATATTATCACCTTAGGAAATACCACCTAATGTGGTATTTCTAATATGGAAAAAAAAATGCAGCACTGTAAACTAAAGGAAAAAGACTTTAAGCAGAGGGTCTTATTCAAGAGGAACTTAAACATTCTATTAAGACCAAAATAAATAGATATAAATAGATAAATGTGGGTTAAACAACTTTATGCTTGAATATGAGGTCTCTGATACACAGGAGTAACTTTCAATAATGCGACCATAATATAAACAAGAAATATTTCTCGGCTCTAAAAAAAAAATTTAGATTTGCAGGTAAACAGATGAAACTTGGAAAAAAATTATACTGAGTGAGGTAACTCAAACCCAGAAAGACAAAAATGTGCTGTTCTTTCTCATATGTAGAACCTCACTTCAATAATTTTGTTTCTTATGTTTAACATGGAGCAAAACTGAAGCCAAGAAACTAGAAAGGGGTGGGGTTTGGGAAAATATTCAGGGAGGAGAATAGTAGATTAGGGGTTGAATGTGAGTAGTGAACTAGAATACCAAGGAAGAAAGACTTGTGCAGGGACGGTCACTATGATTAGCGGAGGGATGGAGTGAAGTGGGGCGAACCCAAAAGAAGGGGGTAAGAAAGGCCACATAGAAATCTGCTCTCTCACAACCCAACTTAAAAGTGATATAAGTAGAAGAACAGTAGCACACGTGTAAAATGAAAGAACAGTGTAGTGAGAGTTAAAGGATTGCAAGGAGACAGTATGGAAGACTGAACAGAATGGGTAGCGCACATGTAAAATGAAAGAAGAGGGGCATACTTAAGGTTAAAGGATTGAAAGGGGATAGATATGAGAGAATGGGGAGAGGGGGAGCAATGCGTGAGCTAACCAAAAGTATGGATTTAAGAAAGGGCCTTATGGAAACCCACTGCTTAGTAAGATAGTTCCAGAAGTTAGAAATGAAATTACCATGCATGGGTGGACAATGTCACTCAGAGAAGAGACGGGTTATTAAATGAAAATTGCAATACAAGGCATAAGACAGCTCCCTGTGAGTTGTTGGCCAGAGAAGCCTGAGAGATTATAAAGTGGAGGGCATTGCCATTGGTTTTTGTTTTTGATACCCACCCTAACTATATGGTAATACCTTATTGCCTAAAACATCACATATGTTGGCTAAGGAACATAGAAAAATTAATATACAGCTACTTGGGAAGCTTCCTTCCTACTGGTCAGCTTCCTTAGTGCCAGAAGATACAGTGCAGGGAGGAGGAAAGACATCTAAAGTCTCACTCAGCACTGGACTATGTGTGTTACAACGCTAACAATCCGAGCAAGATGCACCTGCTGCAATAGTGGCACAATTGTTATAGGGGAGAATAACTTCTTTATGATTGGATTTGAAGACTGCTCCACAGGAGTAAGTTTCATACCTGGTACTCCCATGGCTTGGGAGTTCATGGGCCCTAAGGAAGATCTTGCTATTGTTATTTTGCTAAATGGCCATGCTGTCAAATTACCTTCTAAATACTTATGTTTATAACCATTGTCTTAGTTAGGGTTTCAATTGCTGTGATAGCATAACCAAAAGTAATTTGGGGAGTAAAGAGTTTATTTCACCTTACAGCTTATAAGTTCACCACTGAGGGAAGTCAGGGCAATAACTGAGGCAAGGTAGGAATCTAGAGATGGAAACTGAAGTGGAGGCCATGGAAGAGTGATGCCTATTGGCTTTCTTCCTATGGATTCCTAAGCCTGCTTTCTTATATAACTCAAGTCTGACAGCCCAAGGATAACACTGCCTGTAAAATATCAAACTGATATAAATCTAGTCAGCATACCCATAAGTCTGGGCTGCTCTCAGCTTTCATCATAAAAGTTTCTTTTTGCAGTGGATAGCAGTCAATGAAAGTACAGAATGTTATCTATTATTTTAGAAAATTTAAAAAGAAAAATGCTATACCATGTATAGTCAATACACTGTAGACCAGAAGTTCTCAACCTATAAATCACGATCTCTTTGCAGGTTGAACAACCCTTTCACAGGGATCACCCAAGACCACTGGAAGTATCAGATATTTACATTATGATTCATAACAGTAACAAAAGTGCCAAAGTTACAAAATAGCAACAAAATAATTGTATCGTTGGGGGTTGCCACCACATGAGGGACTGTATTAAAGGGTTGCAGTGTTAAAATGATTGAGAACCACTGTTATAGATAATTACTTTAAGTAAAATAAAAGTAATAAAAATGTATGAAATTGTAATAATTCTACTACTTACTGAGTAAAATTTTGTCAAAATACAATGCCAGTACCAAATAGAGAAGAGCATCCAAAACCAACATGAAAAAGGTGGCTATGATTAGGTATGAGTTGTTTGGAGAATCCAAATTAACATTAAAGTTCACATCATAATCCAAATGTATAAGCTGAAAAAGAAATGCATAGAATTTTTTAAAGAATTAACATGATTTGAAGAATTATTATGGTCTTGGTTCTGCTAGACACCAAAGGAGATAAATGAGACACAATTCATATCTCTATATATCTCAGTCCTATTGCTGTTCATAGCAGCTGCTTACCTAACTATAAAATACAGGTGATGGTTAGGTGAAATGCCCCAAGAGGATGGTATTTGTGACCTATCTAATACAAAAATTCATGAGGATTAAAAGGAATAAAGGGGGAAGATGTTCTTCTTTGGGGCACTCCTTTTCAGAGTGAAAAAAATGGAGCAATGAAAGTCTTTAAGTAGTTGGGCAAAAAAGAGAACAATAGTTTCAATGACATACAATGATTTCACATGAATTAACTTTTCTGAGAGGAGATTTAATTTCATTTGGAAATATCTGTAGTGATAGTTTTGGTTTCTTAAAAAACCCGGTTAGTATGTTTTTGTTTTAATTGCAGGTGTGGGATAAAATGCTGCTTCACAGCAGGTGATTATGATTTATCTGGTGCACTATCAGGGGAGTGATTTTGCCAGCTGAGGTGAGTTGACATTAGTAATTCTTGGAACTTTTCAGAGGGGATAGATGCCAGAATCTAGAGAGATTCTGGGGTGCTCTGAAGAAGTAGGAGACTGCTGCTCCCCCTGCCGCTCCTGGTTGCTGTTGTGGTTTGACAAGAAGTTGGAGATATTCTGACAAAGAAGACTGGACTTGCCCCTAGGAACCCAACGACACTAAACACCAGGAAGATGTTTATAAAGGTCTATACCCCCTTTCCACCCTAACCTTCTTTATCTCCTACCTGGTGCTGGGGGGGTTGGAAGGAATTAGGGTAGAATAAGGGCCGAAATGGAGGTAGAGGTATAAGAACCCAAATAAAGTAGCCAAAAAACAAACAACAAACAAACAAACAAAACACACTGCCTACAAATGTCCAATTAAATTAATTTTTTTTTCAAATTCTCAGTTTTCCATTATTTGTGATACTATTAAGACTCATGTTTCTCAAGCTTAAATCAAACAAATGTTAGACATATAGGCTGATCCATATCAACCATCAAACGTCATTCTACATTTGGAACGATAAACTAACAACAACAAAAAATCTCAGTGCCTGCATGAGAAAGCCCTTTTCTAGTTGTTGTCTATGGGAGTCTAAGAGAATCCCCAAACAATACAGGCTACTGTTGTTGTCTCACAGAGGTTGGAGATAAGTCCCTATTGCTAAAAACAACTTGTGCTTCATACATAGATTTGATCTAAATCTGACTTGGAAGTAACCTCCCTTAGGACTGGTTTTGTCATAGTACTGGACCACCACGGTATGCAAGATGCCAAGGGATGAAAGCAACTAAGAGTCTTGCCCAGCTGTGATGCCTACTAGACACAATGACCAACATGGCAAAAACAATACTAAGGGTGTATTAGTGGCACTCATATCTTGGTGTTAACCAACAGTTCTGTAACCGAACTAAAAGCTTACTCAATAAGAGAAGAATTCATGCCTGGTACCACTGCCACAATGTCTAACTGCATTCTAAATGCTGACCCTTACGCCAACTGTGAAGTGACACTCTCACTTCTGGTCAAAGATGCTCTTCTTTGCAACAAACACAAACCATTGCAGAAAGCTACAATTGGTCAAAGTGTCAAGGACAACTGATTGTGGGGATCTCAGTCGAGATTAGTGCACATACAACACAACTCCTGTATCTAAAGCTCAGGAAATAGAAGACAGGGGAGAAATATTTTAAGAGCCAGAGGAATGGGAAAACTGCTGTGAGGTGTGTGTCCTAGATATGGCAAGGAAAGGACACGCCTTGTACCTCAACAATGTGCCAAAATAAGACCTGAAAAAGGATAACCTGATGGACATGCTAATGTGGAAAAGGGAAATCTCACACGGCCCCACCCCTAGTCAAAGAACTACAGGCAACTAAGAACAATGAGAGACAAAGAATTAGTCTTCCCAAAGGATGAGTCCCCTAATTGGTTATCCCATATCGAAAGGTCAGCCTTGATACACACAAGATAACACTAAAAAGATTGTGTGTCTTGACATATTTATAAATCTCTCTTTCTCTCTGTGTGTATGTGTGTGTGTGAGAGAGAGAATAATAATTAAAGAAAAAGATCATGAATTTGAAAGAAAGTGGTGCAGATGTGGAGGAATGAACTGAAAAGGATGACAGGAAGAAAGCAAAATGGGGAAATGATGGGTTTATTGTAATCTGGACTTCTACTGTTTTGTGGGTTCTTCTTTCTCTCTTCCACCCTTCTCCACCTCTATGCTTTTTCCTTCCAACCCCTAACTCTAGATAGGAGAGAAACTCATTGTTATTGTTAGATCGCTTCCTGCTGACTACAGGCATCAAATTCCTTACACTACCTAATTTTCCCCTTTTTCTGTCTTTGCACAGGACTACTTGACAAACTGAAACCATCTGCAACCAACAGCATCCAACCACCAACTGGCCCTCCCCTACTGGGACTCTAGCATTCATGTATCCTCTGAAAAGTTCCCAGAACTACAAATGTCACACACTCACAGAAACTACCTGCAGCTGGCTAACCACACCCCTGCTAGAGCCGCGGCAAACCAGAGTCAGCTGCTGTGAAGCAATCCCACATCCCCACACTGTGATTAAAGCTAAAAGCATATTCCCACAATATTTCTGTGTTTTTTAAAAGAAATCAGAACCCTTGCTCAGATGTAGCCCATGGCAGCTTAGTATCTAAGTGGGTTCCCTAGTAAGGGCAAGAGGGACTGTCTCTGACATGAACTCAGTAGATGGCTCTTTGACCTCCCCCTGAGGGAGGAGCAGCCTTGCTAGGCCACAAAGGAGGACATTGCAGCCAGTGCTGAAGATACCTGATAAGCTACCGTCAGATGGAAGGGGAGGAGGACCTCCCCTATCAGTGGACTTGGAGAGAGAAATGGGAGGAGATGAGAGAGGGAGGGTGGGATTGGAAGGGAATGAGGAAGTGGGCCACAGCTGGGATACAAAGCAAATAAAATGTAATTAATGTAAAAAAAAAATAAAAATTTACTTAAAAAAATCTCACCGCAGATTGTAATTAAAAAAAAAAAAAAAACTTAGCTCAGTGGTGGTGGCACACATCTTTATTCCCAAAACTCAGGAGGAAGAGGCAGGTGGATCTCTGAGTTCAAAGCCAGCCTGGTATACATGGGTAGTTCCAGGATAGCCAGAGCTACACAGAGAAAACCTTTCTTGAAAAACCAAAAATGAAAAGTCAAAAAAAATCTAAAAATTAAATTTAAAAGTAAATAAATATGCTGAGAGAGAAAAAATAAAAATGACTCTTACCCCTTAAACTTCTATACTTATACAAATGGGGCAGAAACTTCAGTGTTTAGTGTATATTGCATAAATCATTGAAGGGTTCTAGCATATTGTATACAAAAATAAAATTGTGGAACAGCAAAGACAGCTCAGCTGGTAAAAGTGCCTCAGTTTGATCCCCATAGCCCACATAGCAGAAGAAGAGAACTGGCATCTGCTGAGCTGTCCTCTGATCTACATGCGAATATCATCATGGCATGCCTGTGCATGTGCACATACACACACACACACACACACATACAAAGACAGAGACAGAGAGAGAGAGAGAGAGAGAGAGAGAGAGAGAGAGAGAAGTTTTACTAAAATAAAACAAACTGATTACCTTTTTTCTTACCTGGGCCATTCCAGTAGTAAAGGCAAATGGACTAAGAAAGCACAAGGTCCATTCCATAAAGGCAGGAAGATGTTTGTATAATGCTGTGAATCCCAGACTCCCCCAGAAGACGGTAAGGAGGAAGACAGCCAAGCCAGTGAGAAACGGTTTCTTTAACAACACACTCATGAGAAAGGCTAAAGTTATCTGAGATGAGAAAAAAATGGTATGGTAGTCTGAGAATCATAACTAGCACATGAAAAGGAATCTCATATTTGGATAAGTGTCATCCAGAGGCTCGTATATTAAAGTCTCCAGCCTGAGGTACTACTGAGGGGTGGTAAAATCTTTAGCTAGGACATTGTGGAAATTTTCCTTTCATTGGGTGTTTATCCTTGAAGCAGATTCTGAAAGCCTAGCCTCTTCCTCTTTTTGACATGCTGGCCACAGTGTGATCAGCTTTGATCTACCAGCCAGACACAGGCCAAAGCAACAGGGTCAACTAACCCTGGCCTGAGACCTTCAAAACTATGAGAAATAAAAACAAAGACAAAACCCCTTTTCTTCTTGTTCATTGATTATCTCAGGCATTTCTTAAGGGGACTAAATGACCAACACAGTATTTGGAGAGTGTATCTCATTACTTTTCAATCAGGTACTATATGGAAAATGCCTTGTGCAAATTATGCACAAAACAGAAAAGGCAGAAACACATTTGGTGACACATGGTTTGAGGGAGGGAAAGAAGGAGATAGGGGAAAAGGGGAGGGAGTGGAGGAGGTGGGGAGGAGGGAATTCAACTTACCAAAGACAGGCCATAAAGGAGAAAAAGAAGAAACACCACCAGGAAACCAGTTAAGACAACCACTTGGGCAGATTTCACAATAAGAGTCATCAAAATGGCCACAACAAGGATAAAGCCAGCGTACATCAAACCCCAGGAAAGCCTGCCCGAGAAAACACAGAAAGACAAGTGCGATGCTATTACTCAGTCACTCCATTCGTTCATTTACTAAGCAAATGGATTTAAGAGTGTGTGACTTATCAAGAGTTTCTCTTGAAAGAGGAATTTGTAACAAATCAGAACTTCCTCATCCTAAAGCTTGTATTCTATAGAGAAAGGTAGATAGTAAGCACACAAATGTGCACAAGCACATAGCTGCCTGAATTAACATTGTCAGTTTGATAACCACAGCCCTCTGAACAGAGAATCCTCAGTTGCTTAATCTGTGAGGCATGATCTTATTGAATGATGCAGAATGGCCCAGCCCACGCTTCCTTCCCTAGATAAGTGGTCCTATATAAAAAGCTTGCAAAACACAAGCCAGAGGGCAAGCCACAGAGGGAGCCAACAAGCAGCATTCTTCCATGGTTCCTGCCTCTTGGTTCCTATCTTGAGTTCTGGCCCTACCTTCCCTCAGTGATGAACTATAAATATAAGCCAAATAAATCCTTTCCACCCCAGATAGCTTTTTGCTTATCACAGCAGCAGAAGGAAACTAAAACGGTGCTAAGAGCAAAACATAGAAGAACGTGAACTGGACAAGAACATGAGTAGAATGAAGAGGGGTTCTTAAGAAGAGTTTTTAGGAAGAATCTGTGTTGCTTTTTCAGTTCTGTACAGCTTTATTCAATAAGGAAATCACGGAAGCAATGTGGAGAGACATATTGCCCATATTTAGGCTTTGCAAGCCAAATAGCCTTTTCTGAGTTGATGCTGTTTTCACAACACAAGAGCATCACAGGCAATCTATACACAATGCATGGCTACATTCCAATACGAATATATTTATTGACAATGCCAGTCGAGTTTCACATAAATTTTTATGTCCCCTAAACTATTACTGCTCTTTTTGTTTTCTTCCCAGCATGGAAAGTGAAGCAGCCACTCTTGCTTCAACCAACTGCATAAAAGTAGTTTGGCAGCTGCTGACATAGATGTTTCTGTAGGAACACACAGAGTGTAGCCGTAGAGAATACAGACAGGGAGGGAGGGAGGGAGGTAGGAGGAGATGTATTTCCCAGTAATGCCAAAGACAGAAAGGAGGTTTTACACAGGGTTCATTAATGTTACAGACTGGGGTTCAATTTTTTTCCTGTTACATTACAACAAACCATGTTAAGAAGCAGCTATTATTTAATTTCTTCAAATTTCAATTTCCTCTCCGGAAAAAGATTAAGGAATAAAGTTGGTAATATATCCACAATGGGTAGCTAGTTTCTTTTCATTTACAGTAGAAAGTCCCATCAAGTTCAGGAAGGCTTGTTTCTCCTATCCAGTCTTAATAATTCCCTTTCACAGTACACTGTGATCACCTGAAACTATTCATTCATCTGCCTTCTATAAACTTAATTTCACTCAAATAAAATATCAGAGCCTTTCCTCCAGGAAGGAAAAAAAAAAGCCCTAATATTTTCAATCCCTCCTCACTAGATTTTTTGAAATATATTACTCTGCACTGGCTCTTCAGACTTTTTCAACATCTTTTAAAATATAGTGAACAAATTCCCTTCAATACTGAGGATAACATTTTAATACACAAAGGGACAAAAGAAAAAATTTGCATTGTGTCAAGCCTCCCGTGTCTTTTCTTTTATAAACAATATATTTTCTTTTAAATTATGTGTATGTGTCTCTGTGGGTGGGTGTGGGATCGTATGTGCATATTTGTATTTTCCTGTGGCAGCCAGAAGCATCGCCTCCCCTGGACTTGAACTCACAGGCAATTGTAGGCTATCAGATTTGCATGCTGGGAACCAAACTCTGGTCCTCAAGAGCATCATGTGTCCATCTTTCCAGCCCTATCTACTTTATTTCCACGCTTAGTATATTGAACATTATTTTAGGAAAAAATAGCAAATTTGGCAGAAGTCAGCCAAATTTGTAAAATGTGTGGTCTTCCTATTCAACAGTGTTTCTCTTTAGAAACTAGCATGTTCCTGGAGCTCTGCATACTCTGCATACTATCATTAACACTAAAAACAACGCTTAGTTCACGAAAAGCAAATCTGACATTCAAATCACTGCTTTCTGATGCCACTTACTATTGGATCCTCAGTTTCCCAACTGGAATCTTTCAGCATGCACTGTTTTCTACACTTGCAACAACTGATATCTAATGCTGAGTGTTTAAATTTTCTCAATTTCAGTGTAAAGCACCCTGAGCAGAATTTATTTAATTCTGCTGCCAACAAGAAGTGGAACCATGATCTGTGCTTCAGAAAAGAAAACTGAAATAACACATTCAAGTTGGTAGCTACTAAGTGCTGAAATGAAAACAACCCATGGCCTCCCACTGGACAGGCCACTGCTCTAACCACTCTGCTTTCTTATCTCTACTATGGAAATCTCCATGTTCAGGACATAACAGCTTTTTTTTCAATGACCCACATAAAGTGTGATCAAGTCATTATCACTTTCAACATAGTATCTGAAATACATATTTCATTTTACATTAAAAAAACAAAAACCCTTGTGGCTAGAGAGATGGTTCAGAGGCTAAGAACACTGTCTGCTCTTCCACAGGTCATGAATTCAATTCCCAGCAACCACATGGTGGCTCACACCATCTCTAATGAGATCTGGTGCCCTCTTCTGAAGTGCAGATCTACATACAGAACATCTAAACAAACAAACAAATAAAAAACCACCTTAACTTCTCAAATATTTTGGTTCACATAGACATAATAACTAGTAGCCAAGAGCCATTCTCTGTGGCTCTGTGGTGTTACTGCCCTGAAGATGGGAAATACCTTAGGTTTCCTTTAAGTCAAAGAAATAGAGAAGATTACAGTTACCAAGCATGTGAATCTGTGCATTCCCAACATTCATATGTCTTAGCTTATTAAAATATCAAGTCTTAGTATGATATAAGCAAGCCTAAGGAGTGCCCATAGTTAAGTTCTGTTTACAAATGCTGATTGCTTTATCATAGACAGGTGGTTTACCAGAAAGCAGACTCTCGAAGGCCCATCATAGCCATCAGCGCTGTAATGTGTTGTCTTTCTTGAGTAATGTTGACTGACAAATAGTATATAAATGAAGAAAAGGAGATAACACAGAAGAAAATAAAGAAATCAGTTGTAACTCCTCCTTGGGCAATAAAGGGTGGTATCTTCATATTTGAACCAATTACTGACATCAGCTCTTCCATCACTGAATGATTTGTTGTGATCTAAGGAAAGACACCAATGAACAAATTATTAATCTAATTGCAACCTTGGGCTCTTTTCTTCAAACTGTAAGAAGGCATTAGCTTGTAGCTCTCAGAACACCCAAAATTCTTCCTTAAGTCCTTCCGTACGGGAAAAATTTTTACTTGTTTTTAAAACTAGCTGGAGTAACACTTCAAACTAGATCATTTTTGGACTTTTTAATCAGGGAGGCTCTTGTTTTATTGGTTCAGTGGCACATGATTCAATACCCCCAACAGGCCCTGAAACCTTATGATGACTGTGTATCATGTCTCTACATCAGCATCAGCATTACCAGGATCTCTGTTGTAAAGTGACTGTACTGTGTATTATTTTCAAGTCACCGGTACCTCACACTACAACCTGGATACAGAAGCTGTTTGGTATGCCATGCTTAGTGGCTAAAAGCAAATAAACAAGGAAATAAGACAATCCGTATACAATGCATTTAGTTCCCTTTAACCTAATACTCACCTCTATGATACCAGCATTAATGGCAGCTTGAAAGGCTACAAAGCCTTTTTCCCAGAAGATTGAATTTTCACAAATTATTTTGTTGTCAAATCGTTCACAAGGAGCTTAAAAGAGAAGACACAACCACTATTACCTGATCAGACAGTCTTGGTTGTGGGATAATTAAAATCTGTAATTCTCCAAACTGTGTTTAAAATCTATAGTAATACAGTATATGGTATTTTTTTCATGTTGTAGAGGAAAACCAAGGAGGACATACCAGAACTGCTGTGTCAACGTTCTTTCAGATCAGGTCTTGATTATTTTTATTTTATTTTATAATTATTTCAATTTTAAAATGTTTTGTTCAGCTGTTTCCATCTATTGTTTATGAAAAAAAAAAACTCACTAACAGAA